>NC_057805.1:293791514-293795095 GCF_018294505.1 Triticum aestivum | reverse complement strand
GACGGAGTGGTTGAACTTCGGTGGGTACAGCTTGATAAAGTCATTGATGGACACCAGGTCATTCCTCTGGTGACGTGCAGTATTCTGCTCAATTCGCTCTAGCAAGCGGTTAGTCTCACGCTTGTTTCTTTCTGCCTCCAGCATAACTTCGGCCAGTGAAGGCGGTTGGGGCAGATCCTCCGCCCTGGCTGCATTGGCTTCACCCTGCGCCTGGACAGCAGGGTTGTTGCGGGTGTTAACCATCCTAGGAGAAACAAAGCAACGGTTTAGACGAGGATGGCTAAATCTTGATAGGGAAAATGCGGAATGTAATGGATAACACGGAATGCAGAGATGACCATCAGTATGACATGGTAACATAGCAACATACATATACCAATGGTCATACACGCCATACATAGCTTAGTACAAGCCCAGGCCAAGGTACAACTACGATGAAAGACGATAAATCTCATCAGAGGCATTCCAAGCTCCTATACATTATTTTTCTACACCTCCGGAACGTGATACACACCAAGTCGTATCCCACATGACACGCAGGACTGTGGGGATTACAACTGTTACAATACAGGTGGAACTACTACCAACTCAGACGTCCCCGTAGTAATCCTCATAGAAGTCACCACCATGTCCTGGAAGCTGAACATGATCATCTGGGTCCTGTGGAGCTTGCGGTCCATAGGGACTCGGGTGTGGCCTTGGTCCAACTAACGGTGGCAGACGAGGTCCACGAGGAGGGGTGATGCCTCCTACATCACGCCATTCCATACATTCTGGCAGGCCAGATCGCACGGGGTATATGTCCCTCATGTCCATGAACCCAGCTTGCACGGCAGGTGCAAACCGTGTCAGAGTGGCCCAGTGATCAGCACGAGCATTAAAGAGCTCCATTCGCAAGGCACGATTCTCACGGTCCTTGTCCTCAAGCATCTCGATGGTGGTACGGAGTAGTGAGTCCTCATGGGTAGAATCACAGTAAGTGGCCTGATAGTACCCCTGTGCCCCAGGGAGTGCTGCTGGCATATAGCAGAAGTCGGTGTTCTGAAGCAAGGCAGTTCTGGCTCGCATGATAGTCATCATTGAGTAAGCTGCGTCCTGCACAGACATCTCGATAGTAACCCCAAGTCCATAAGAGCAATGGAGGGGTTCAGTGGCTCCAGGATAGGATGGGTAGATCCTGACTGTGCAAAGATACTGACTTTGATTAAAGTCTCGGAACTGCTCCTCGACGGTATACTCGGGATACCAACGATAGCCTGTCTCAACCATCACTCGGACCAACATGGCCGTGTGACCAGGTACGCCGATGCACCGGGTCAGACGAACCACTTGGTTCTGGGAACGGGTGGCCATCTGAAAGCACGAAATAATGCAAGGCATTAGTATTTCTAGGAGAATTTGGACAGCATAACGGTTGTAAATGCTCGAAAAAAGGATTTGAGACATTCGCAACAGTTTGCAATACCACTCAACAACATCATGTCAAGGTTCTGGTTCAACCGACAACATACTAGGGTAATAGAAACTGAACCGAAGCATGGAACCAACAATCCTATAAGTTACTACGGATTAGTAACACGTGAACCTGATAGAGAGGAGAGAGCCTAGTCCTTAACCCGCGTAGAATGAGAAGAGTATGACTCAGATCAGAGGGCATGAGGTAAAGGAGTAAAAGCACCTTACGTTCCCTCCCACAATCAATTCCCCTACATATAACTAAAGCATTTCTAGACTCGACATCGACCAGTTTGGCTTATCGCACCTACAGGAAGTCCGGCTCTGATGCCAACGCTGTCAGGACCCCGATTCCAAGTCACACCGATATAGCCTGTAACACCTCATATAACATTGCGGCCTCACGCACGGTACTCCCACGGGTGTCGCCTTACCATGGCCCGGGACCGTTTGCGCCTTTTGGCTCACGTATATGATAATGTCGCTAGCATCCATATGACAGAGAACCCGGGCCGACATGGCTAGTCGTGAACCCAAAGCGGCACTAACGTATGGGGACAGGCATACATGAATCAACATCGAACGTGTCGGTCAGCAGCGTGTGAATCCGGGCTGTAGCACTGGGCTAACAGGACTCCGGGAACCCGGGCTGTAGCAGGCTAGGCAGGACTCCGGATGTCACCGCGTGACATTTCCCCGAAGGGACAGACACAGGAACGATATGACTCACATGCCGGCCAGTCAAGTGTCCAGAGCAGTAGTGCTGGGCTAGCAGGACTCTGGTGAACCGGGCTGTAGCGGACTACTATGGCTCAAGGAGGCACTAGACTACATTTCCCCATAAGAGAGGCTGCTAAAGATAAACAACTAGATTGTCGGATCCCACACATACCAAGCATTTCAAACATACACACAATATGCTCGATATGTGCAAATACAACATGGCATCACAACAAAACTCTACAACTCAAGTACTTTATTTAAAGGGCTCCGGAGAGCCTTACATAACTTGTTCATACAGATAGGGGTCACATGACCCGACACTCAAGTCATACAATCATACAAGCACATGCGGAAGCAAACTGTCTGGGTACAGACACTAGAAAGAAAGAAGGCTTGACGAAGCCTGTCTATCTACATAGGCCCTTCACAAGCCTAGATCACCACCTGGGTGGCGCGTCACTCGTCGTCGTCGAGTTCTACGTAGAACCCGTCAGAAGGGGCGGTGTTGTCGTCTGAAAACAGTAATTAGGCAACATGAGTACAAAGGTACTCAGCAAGTCTTACAACAGATCCTACTATACATGCTCATTCTCAAGAAGGTAGTGGGGTTATTGCAGCAAGCCAGCTTTGACTCTTGGCTAAGCTATCCTACGGTACACCACTTGTGAAATAGTTTTCGCACACGAGTGCACTAATCACCATCTCAATACTACACCGTGGATCCTCCCTCGTCATCCAACGAGAGGGCCATCCGCGGTACTCACACTTATCTTGAGGCTTTTAGTAGTATCCATTTACTTGTCTATGAACTGCATAAGCGACCAAGTAGTCCTTTACCGCGGACGCGGCTATTTGAATAGTTTCATACCCTGCAGGGGTGTACTTCGTCACACACGCTCTCACCACTTATCGTCGCTACACGACATGTACTCGGCAACCTTCAAGCGGTAGCCCAACGTGGGTGTCGGCCACAGCCTACCTAAACACTCGAGTCTCTAGTCCAGGTTTATCGCCTATTCAGGTTCCATCCGCAGGGAGTCCGGCCGAGGTTTCCACATACGGCCCCGAACGATGTGTGCAGGGTTCCCGGTCACCAAACGGGCGACTCGGTACACCGGGCCACGAGCCTACCGCATCACAGCCCACCCCTTGGTCAGCGCTGTCCACGGCCTCCAGCTTACTACAAACACCAGAAACTACGTGCAACTCCTGGACAGAGGACAAGGGTGAATAAGAAGCCGAGGGGGTCCATTGGTTTCGGGCCCAATGTGTGGTAGTAGCTGAATCTTAAATCACGCATACAGATCTCAGTTCTTAGGGACGGTCTCAATGAAACAACCCACCATGTACTCCTACATGGCCTCCCATCGATACCTTTACCAAATCATATTCAACACTTTACT
>NC_057805.1:293780893-293791501 GCF_018294505.1 Triticum aestivum | reverse complement strand
AGCGAGAAGATGGGTTTGTATCGAAATGATCAATGGGTTGCTTGCCTGACAAAGTGGTGGTGGGATTCTGCCCTTCAGTTGGATACTCGTGAATATCCTCGGAGGCAGGACCTACCACAATGAACACATCGAAGCACAATCAACACCAAGCAAGTGCAACAATATGATGCATGCATGGGACATGGCAAAATGGATGTATTGGGCTAATGCAACTAAGACCAGATGGGTTTGGACTAATTTGAATCAAAGATTCAAATTCCAAGTTCATAAATGGCCCATGTTAGTGCTTTATCTTGTTCTGTATAAAACAGTAGGTTAACTTGCTTAATCATGCATGAAACCAGTGCAGATGGATAGAATGGATTTTTCTGATCATTTTTCATATATAAATCTTTTCATTCTGAGCTATAGATTATTTTCTATGATTTTTTGAAGTTTGTGATAATTTCTGGAATTTCCAATATAAGAATAATTCCAGTAAAAGCTTTACTGCGTCAGCCTGACATCAGTGTGACGTCAGCAGGTCAACGGGGTCGTCCAGGTCAAACCTGACGTGTGGGTCCCCTGTGTCAGTGACACTGTTAGGTAATTAGTTAATTAGGATTAGTTTTAATTCTAACTCAGATTAGTTAGCAGGCGGGCCCCACTCGTCAGTGACCCTGGGGGGGTTGACCTGTGGTCAAACCACGTTGACTCGCTGGCGTTTAGCCGCCGGCGACGTCCAGACGCGGCGGTGGAGTGCGGGATCCCCCTCCGGCGACCAAAAGGACGGCGGAGAGTACCTATGTGTAGCTGGGGGCGAACCGCGTCGACTGGTGGTGGTGGAGGAGCTCGGGGTCGCCGGAATCGACGCCGGCGACGAGCCAGGCGGCTGCCGTGTACGGACGTAGTCGAAATCGTAGCTAGAGAGCGCGGCGAGGAATGTGCGAGGGTGCTACGGGTTCCTGGCGTTGCGGTGAAGCTAATGGCTACGGTGGTGTGGCCGTTGGATGGCCGGAGCCTCGTCGGCGACGAGCTCGTGGTGCGGCGCGTACGGGTGAGCTTCGTGCGGTGGCTACAGAGCTCGAGAGAGAGAGAGAGGAGAGGATGGGAAGGTGGCCATGCTCACGGCGGCTGCGACGGAGCAGGCGGCGAGGTCGGAGACGAGCTGTAGCAGTGGCGACGACGGAGGGGATCTCCGATGGTGAGCGGCGAAGGCGAGGTCGGTGACGGAGCTTCGGGGCAAACGAGCGCTCGGGGCTCGGCTTGCTCGAAGGAGTGGGCGACGGCGGTGCTGTAGGACACGGTAGTACGGCGCAAGGTCGACGGTGGCCGCGGTTACTCCGGTGAGGTGTCTGCGGCGGCGTCGGCCATGGTGGGGAGAAGGCGAGGGAGAGGCGATGGGGGAGAATGGCGATGTCCGGGGGCTCGGGGCGCGTCGAGAGAGGTCGGCCAGCTCATCCGCGGCGGGGGCGGCAAGCTGCTGGCGCCGTGGCGAGCTCACGCTCGCCGGCGTCACCTCTCTGCCTGCTCTGGCGAGAGCAGGCAGCTGACTGGCGCGGGCCAGCACAGTGCTGGGCCGCCAGGTGGGCTGCCAGGTAAGTCTTCTGCCTTCTGTTCTTTTCTCTTTTTATTTATTTCTGTACTGTGTTTTAAAATAGTAAAAATACTATTTCATTTGGAAAAATCCTGAAAATATTCTGAGGCACCTTTGAGATTATTCCCAACAGCCTAAAAATACCTTCAAGATTATTTGGGCATTTAAAAATATTTATAGCATTTAAAATGCCCAAATGCAAATACTTATGGCTTGTGCAAAAATCCAAGATGGCCTCCAAAAATATGAAACCATTTTTGGCAGAGGTTTTAGCCAAGACCAAAGGTGGTGAACATTTATGGAGGGCATTTCAGGTTCATTGAAAGAATTTTAGTAAACCCTAGTTGTTCCAGGGGGTGCTGGGGGTTTCTGGCATCCCCATTTCAGGTTTCTGTGAAATGTAGACATGATGCAACACTCTAATGCATGAACTAACTAGGATGTGACATTAGGAATCTCGGTGGGACCGACTAGAACAACTTGGTGGGACCGATGTGCTAGGGCTTAGGGCAAACATCAACTCGTTGAGACCGAAGTGAAGCAATAAGGCGACAGAGAAGATGTCAAGCCAACTCGGTGTGACCGATTGCAAATTCGGTGATACCGAAATAAATGCAACATGCAACAGAGAGTTTGCAAGGCCATCTCGATGAGACCGAGATCTGTATCGGTGTAACCGAAGTGTTAGGGTTTCTGGCAGTGGCTATGTCATATGAACTCGATGGCACCTGATAGAAGATTTTGGTGGGGTCGAGTTTAACTTTGGATTTTGGACATATTTGGAATGAGAAGATGGTTGAGGGCTTTGGAGCAATATCACTAAGCATTTTGAGCAAGTAGACCATTAAGCAACACCTCATCCCCTTTTAATAGTATTGTCTTTCCTATGGACTCAATGTGATCTTGGATCACTAAAATATAAGTGAAGAGTCTTGAGCTTTTTCCAATATGTGTCCTTAGCATTTTGAGGGGTCCACATCTCTAGTCCATGCCATGCCATTCATTGAACTTCCTTAAATATTAGACTTGAATGGGTATTAGTTCAATGAGCTATATGTTGTTCTGAATTACCAAAACCACCCGGGGATTAGTTGCACTTTCAATCTCCCCCTTTTTGGTAATTGATGACAACATATCGATCAAAGCTTTGACAAATGATATTATAAATGAAATACATCATCGCTTTGAGAAGTATGTGATAAGCAAGAGCTCCCCCTAAATTTGTGCATTATTTAAAATTTGCATTCGATTGCAAATGCACAATCAATTGGGATTATGGGTCACTCTTCCATGTCACATACATCTTGGTGGAGCGCTCAAAATGATAAGAATTAAATAACATGCACTCGTCACCAAGGATACAAGTGATTGATCATACACAAACATTCAAGGATATAATCATGCAAGCACACATTAAGCATAATATGATCAAACACATGATCACATAAGTATCTCATGAGCATAACCCAAATTTTAGCATAGGAAGCAACAACCAAAGTAGCAAGAGTAGCAAGGCAAATAAAACCAACAAAAGGCAAAAGGCACTCTCTCTCGAAGCCTATGGTCTCTAAACTTTCTCCCCCTTTGGCAACAAGTTACCAAAAAGTTCGAAAATGTATAGTGCTATACAAAACTCTAAGCACGATCTCCGGGAGCACCTGAAGGGGTCTTCTGGCTTGTCACTCCGGTGTGCGTAGATGGCGTTGAGATGACTGCGTCTGCAAATGCCTCTGCTGAAGTCTGTGGAGCTGGAGGAGTTGACACTGGAGGGGCAATTGTGACAGTGGCTACATGTGCTGATATGGTAGTCCTGAAGTCTCTGGCAACTGGCATAGCTGATGATCTTTGTGCCCTTGGCACTCTCTGGAATGTATCTGTCGTGGGTCTATCATCACTGTCCTCAGCATCATCCCCAAGCTTCTCCACAATTGTCTGAATCTCAGTGACCTTCACATCAAGGTCATGTATCTTTGTCTAAATGATCCTTTCAAGACTCTCCTAATTTTGAGACAAGGTGGCCAAGCTCTTCTTAATTCTCACGGTAGCCTCAAGCAGATAACTGAGTTGATCTTGATTGGTCTTGAGATTCACAACTGAAGCATCTGGGGCACTTGCTGCTTTTGCAGCCTTAGCTCTCTCAATATTTTCCTGCGCTTCAGCACAAGTAGGATGTGAAGCATCCATGACAACCTTGTTGTCCTCAAAGTCTGGCCTCAGGGGTAGATGCTCTTGATGCGGCTTGAACTATGTCAGTATTTCCCCAAAGAGGCAGGGGTGATGCAGCACACCTACGGTAGGTATTTCCCTCAGTGATGAGACCAAGGTTATCGAACCAGTAGGAGAACCACGCAACACCACGTAAACAACTCCTGCACACAAAGAACAAATACTTGCAACCCGACGTAAAAGAGGGGTTGTCAATCCCTCATGGGTAAAAAGATAGGTAAAATTGTAGTAGATTGGATAAATAGATCTCGTGGGAACGCGAGATAAAATAAATAATAATAAATTGCAGCAAGGTATTTTTGTATTTTTGGACTAATAGATCTGAAAATAAAAGCAAATAAAAATATATCACGAATGCAAATATAATAAAGAAGAGACCCGGGGGCGTAGATTTCACTAGTGGCTTCTCTCGAGAAAAATAGCATACGGCGAGTAAACAAATTACTGTTGGGCAATTGATAGAACTTCAAATAATCATGATGATATCCAGGCAATGATCTTTACATAGGCATCACGTCCAATATTAGTAGACCGACTCCAACCTGCATCTACTACTATTACTCCACACATCGACCGCTATCCAGCATGCATCTAGTTTCACTACAAAAAAAATACACTTCCGTGATGATACGTGTTTGTCACAGTAGGTCACGTTTTCTGTCATGCATGTACATCCATGACAAATTTATGACAGAAACAAGATAGTCATACCTGTGCTGCCGTAGAAGTGTTCCATGACATTACCAAAATTATCATCACGGAAGTGTCCACTTCCATGATGATAAATCGCGCGTCATAGAAGTGCTTTCGTCAAGGGTGACCGACACATGGCATCCACCGTAACGGAACGCCGTTAAGCTATCAGGTCCGGTTTTGGATCCGATAACCCGTTAACAGCCCCGGCCAATGGGGATTTTCCACGTGTAAAATCATCATTGGCTGGAGGAAACACGTGTCAGCTTACCGTTGGGACAGACGTCATCCACTCATTGGACCCAAAGCGCCTATGATACGTCGACACGTGGCATGGCCCAATAGAGGCCCATTCTTGTGAAAAGGCTAGCCCATTTGACTTGGTCAAAAGGTGGCAGGCCGGCCCACGACAAGCCTGTTAACGGCATGTTCGCATATAGCCCAATTATAGCCCGCTAACCTAGGGCCCATTTACGGCCTATCCGAATTAGGCCCAGTAGCGTCATCTGGGCCGTCCAATATAATTCCAGCCCGTTTCAACTTCTGGCCCATGTATGGCCCATGACATCTTTTGGCCCATATGAGGCCCTTAGTAACCCTCGGCCCATTAACGACCCGTGGTAAAACTGGCCCATAATGAACAGTGTATCACTTTATACCCATTAACGGCCCATTATTCCGTTGGGCCGTTTCCAGCCCATGTTATCTTTCGGCCTTCTTAGGGCCCATTTATTCTTGGGCTCATTTCCAGCATTCATTTACTTTCAGCCCGTTACTGTCATTTTCAGCTTGTGGGCCAAATACAGCCCATGGTTACAGTCGGCCCATTTGTGGCCCATTAATACGTTGGGCCGTTTTCATAGCGTCATCAAATACGGCCTATTAACGATGGCCCGTTATGGTCGGCCCATGAACGGACGATTTCAACTCTAGCCCATTTACGGCCATAATGTGGTCTGTTATTGGCCCATGTTTGGCCAACCGATCATACGGCCCATAGAAGGCCCATTGATGATACGGCCCGTAGAAGGCCCATTGTGTCTACGCCCCGTAGAAGGCCCATTGTGTCTACGCCCCGTAGAAGGCCCATTGTTTCTACGGCCCTTAGAAGGCCCATTGTTTCTACGGCCCGTAGGAGGCCCATGTTAACTACAATAAATATGTAGCCCATTGTTAATGTGGCCTAGTTTAAAAAGTAGGTTATTCTGGCCATTAGCAAACTGTGGAAAAAGAACTGCACTGACTACAAGAAAACAAATAAACAAGACAACAGAAATAAATAAGCAAGTAACTTACGCTAGGCTATCACGACTATTACACATATTACATCCACTGGGCATCAAAGTTCGCCACCAGTGCAAATATAGGGAACAAAGCAGCATATAAACACCGCAGCAAAACAAGTCCAGAACTGAAACCACTTCAGAAGAGCTCAAGAAACAATATCCTGGGTACCCATAATGCTGGCAAGATGCTTAGCAAGCTTATTAAATTTCTCTTGTTTGGCGCTTAAATCCTCCAGCACTTGCTGCTGCACCAGAAAGTATGCATCTGAATTCTGCAGGGACTTCCTCAGTCCTTCGGCTTCCTGTCGCATAACATCTGATCGATGTCTTTCAACTTGAAGTTGAGACTCAAGAAGCCGAACTGATTCAGGCAGCGAGTACGAAGAGCTGGTGCCAGCAGTAGTAGCCAGTAACTCGAACACTACATCAAGACAGGACTTTGGGGTTGTCTCAATGTCTTCAATATAGTTTTTATCAGCTTTCTTGGAGAACAACAGGGATGTCTCACTATCTTGAACCTGATCTGCATTACTTCCTTTACCATTGCATAACGGGGTACTCTTCTCCAATATTTTATCCGCGTTCTAAAGGAGAAACAAACAAACACATCACAGGTTTACTATGTAGTATATGAAACTCATTTTGGTAAACCAGATCAGTAGTAAGGTGGACAGGATAACAGCATGAAACAAACATATATCTATGTAGTATGGTCACGGTATGGTCTATATCATTCTAGTTTATGTTGCCAAATCAAGATAGATACAGTTCGAATCATATCTATTTAAGACAAAGCAGCATAGACATAATATAAGTGTGGGAAACTACACAACAATAACAACACTTGTAATGTGCATGGCATGAGAACATAATTGTTTGTTCAATTGAAACTGAAATCAACATAGAGCAAGTTACAACAGCAAACACGTTAAAGAAACAGGTTTAAAACATACCTGTTGCGCCATTGGAGTTTCAATTGCATCCTTCAAATTTGAAATTAGTTGGTATGAGTAAATACAGTGATGCAAGAGCAAAGTAGTATGAACCATAGCTACGGAACCTGACCTGAGAACAATTCTTCTTCTGCTTTAAGCATTGACTTGGGGTTCGGAGTGGTGGTCCTCGTGCTTTGGGCACTGCAGTTGCCTTACTAACTGCTCGTGTTTGGGTGCTCTGTGGTGGAGACGGTGCTGTGTCAACGGGAACTGGGTTACTATCTGCTGGGGTTGGGGTTAGAAGGGGTGTACCTGGTTCTCTGTCCAACTGGGTAGGGGTACAATCTGCGTGAGTCTAGGTTATGTGTGGTGGGGCTGGTTCTTGGGCAAGTACAACCGTGGTTCTATCTCCATCGACAGGTAGCACGATCTTTTCTGAAGACCGTGTTTTTACTCCCACAGATACTGCCATCCCCCCTCCAATTGAAATGGCTGATAAACAAGAAAAGTAATTGAATGTACAGACATTGTAAGATAGATAGGTGCAATGGATAGTAGGGAAGAAAACAGGGCATGAAATAATTCACATTTATGTTGTCTAACCAAACAGAATAGCAGGACATAATTTCAAATATATGATGGCTAATTAAACAGGATAGCATGACACGATTTCACATGTATGATGGCTAACTAAATAGGATAGAATGACATACTTCAAAATATGATGACTATGTAAACAAGATGACATGATATAACTATACGATGTGTCTATTAAAGTGGTTGGCATGCCATAAATCACAAACATGTCGTCGATGGAAACATGATGGCATGATATAATTCACGGATAGAATGACATAATTCAAAATTTGATGACTATGTGAACAGGATGAGATGATATAACTATATTATGTCTTTAGAAAATGGGTTGGCATGCCATAATTCAGATACATGCTGTCTATGTAAACATCATGGCATGATATAATTCAAATATGATTTATATACTAAGGAAGTGAGCAGAGGGCAATCGCATATATGATGTGTCAACTAAGGAGATGGCATTCAACATCGTGTATATGATGTAAAAACTAAGCATTGCAATACAACATATGCATGATATGAGTAATATAACCCTGCCAAGTTTGAGCATACACCTCAGGGGGATAATAGGACTGGTCATCTGCCTCTGAATCCTCCTCTGAAGAGCTATCTGTAACCAGCAACATATCTGCTTCACCAGGTAGCATTGTCTGCTCTGAAGACCTTGTTTTCACTCCAGATTTCTCCATCACCAATTCAAATGGCTGATGCACAGGAAGAGCAGTTGAATATACAAACATTGTCGACAAAAGCAATGAGAAATACAAAAAAAGGACGGCATGATATAATTCACATATATGACGCTTGGCTAAACAGCATGGCATTGCATAATTCACATATACAATGCCTTGTAACAAGATAGCATTGCATAATTCACATATATAATGTCTTGCAAAAAGATGGCATTGCATAATTCACATATATGGTAATTAGACACTAAACAGGTGGCATTCACACAAATCATGTCTAAACTAAGCAAATGACATAGCAATGCAAGATACCATACGCACGATATGAGCAACATAACCCTGCCAAGTTAGAGCATGCACCTCGGGGGGGGGGGGAATAGGACTGGTCATCTGTCTCTGAATCCTCCTCTGAGGAGCTATCCGTAACCAGCGAGATATGCGCTTCGTCAAATAGCATAGTCTGCTCTGAAGACCTTGTTTGCACTCCAGAATTTTCCATCACCGTGTCAAATGGCTGATGCACATGAAGAGTAGTTGAATGTACTAACATTGTTGACAAATGTAATACGTAACGAAAAAAAGGATGGCCTCATATAGTTCACATATAAGATGACTGGCTAAGCAGGATGGCATTGCAAAATTCACATATATGATGCATGGCTAAACAAGATGGCATTGCATAATTCACATAAACGATGAATAAACTAAACAGATGGCATTCACACAAAGCATGTCTAAACTAAGCAGTTGACATATTTGATGTATAAAGTAAGCAATGCAAGGCACCATATGCATGATATAACCAACATCAGCATGCCAAGTTAGAGCGAAGACCTCATGGGATAAATAGGAGTGGTCTTCTGCTTCTGAATCCCTCTCAGAACAGTTATCTTCCTCTTGATTATGATCCGAAATGGGTGGAGGGGGGCTGCCTTTGCGCCCACCATGGAGCGACGTCTGCATGAAATTTTATTGCCACGCAAGGCTCGTCTCTTTTGCTCTACATGTTCAGTTCCATTGTGTACAATAACTCATATGCATAGGAATAAAACATAGTGAGATTATGTAAGGAGTGCATGCACAAATCCAGAGTGATGGTAGCAAACTGTGGATAGACCCAAAACCAATGATAGCAGGCAGATAATAGCTTTAGTTAAAAAATACATATAATGGCTCCTTTAATGTTTGTTTGCACCCAACATGAAACTCATAGTAGACACCCGAGATTAACCAGATAGTAGACAGATAGTACTGATTGTTGCCCCAATATGTACCCCACAACCATTTAAAAACTCAAGTTTCAGCATAAGTTTGGACCTGAGTCGGAGTCTAATAGGTGAACACGACGATAAAGTAGCATGTCATCATATTAAGCGATGCATAACGTAAGCAGACACGGAAGAGTGCGACCTCTCTTGCGGACCCGTGTAGTCCTCAAGGTCATCTGCTCAGTTGATGATGGTAATGTAGTTGTCATGGCTGCCGGCGGCGGGGAAGAAGATCTGAGGCGGCAAAAGACACTCTGGAGAGAGGATCCCTGCTGTGGTGAACCCTTCCGTCGTTGGAGCAGCTGAGCTGGGTGGAACACAGCACCGCAAGAGCAGGACAAACCACACAAGGTTTTCTTTGACACATATCTGTAACAGAAGTAATTGTGTAAGGGCTTGTTTGAATTTGAGGATTCTAACAATGCAGGGATAGGAAATAGACAGGAATAGGATAGGAATGCATGTGCAAACCAGAGAATTTAAAAACACAGGATTTCTGCCAATCTGGGTGTTTTGTTCACAAGAATTGGAAGATCACAGGATGCAAAGAAGTATGGTGAGATTAAGTCAAACCACAAGAAGTGTACAACCTCTTTGGCGAAGCAATGTCGATCTCAGCGTGATTGGGTTGGCCGGTGAGGATGCTCCGGCTGACTTGGCTGTCGGAGGAGGGGAAGATGATCTTAGGCGTCTGGAGATGGAGCCCGAGGTACTGCTCCGCTGTGATGGAGGGTTTCGTCGTTGGAGCAGCTCCGGTGAGTTGTACGACGCCGAGGCTGAAGCAGGACAAGAGAGACAACATTAACCTGAGTGGAATTCTAATAGCATCTCCAATAGATGACGTAAAATACATAACCACAAAGTGCTAGATGTATACATCAGCCGCTCATCTCTGAACTTAACTATCGAAACTGAATTTAACTGTCGAAACTGAACTTAACTGTCGAAACTGAATTTTGTTGTCGAAACTGAATTTTACTGTCGAAACTGAACGCACTAGAGGTGAGGCTACACGTCAGTCGACTGACTTTTTCATCTCTGGTCAGTCGATTTTGCAGCCGTTGGATACGAAATCAAGGGCCTGTAGTTCATCTTCAACCTCCACCCCCCTGAGCCGCCAGCCACCACCGGCCAAACAGCTGCCCCGCCCGCCCCGAAAACACTCCCCACTGCCGGTCCGCCGCCGCCCCGGCCATCCCTCTAGGCCCCCCCGTGCCGAGCTTTGTCTCCGGCGATCCCCACGCCACCGCCCCACCACCGCCGGCGAGCACCGCCCCCACCCTGAACCCTAAGATAGATACTGGGGTACTTCTCTGGCGAGCCCCCTCCCCGTTGCGG
>NC_057805.1:293777604-293780482 GCF_018294505.1 Triticum aestivum | reverse complement strand
TTGCGGCTGGTTCTTCCTTAACTCCGGCGAGCCCCCCACCCCCTGAAAATCGACTGACCCAAAAGTCGATTCAATCGACTGAAGTGTAGCAAAATCGGAGCAGCATCGCAAGTAAGAGCAAGAGCGAGAGCAGCAGCGCTATCAAGAGCAAGAGCAGACCAGGCAGGGGACCGAGAGCAAGAGCAGAGCAGCAGCGCGAGCGAGAGCTAAAGCAGCAGCAGCTCCTACTGATGTGGACGTCGCTGCCGAGGGAGCGACGCTGTGGAGGAAGTGGCCGGCGACGCCGCGGTGGATGGAGCCGCGCCTTGTCGGCTCGGGACCGAGCGCCGGCAGCACCGTGAGATCGAATCAAGAAGAAAATGCGGCGATTAGTGTACAACCTCTTTGGTGGCGCCGATTAGGCCGCAGCTTCATCCAAGGAAACGGTGATGCTGATGCTCTTCCGGTGGTGTAGGTGAAGACGGCGGTGTGGGAATGGAGGTGGCGCGAAAGATGAGGGGAACGTCGGGGCAGCTCCTTGGAGGTGGAGGACGGGGTGGCTGAACCGGCAGGATGACCAGATCGACGACGGATCCTCATCCGGTATGGTGGATGAGGGACGTCAAGGTGTTGCTGTGGACGATGTCGTCGGGGAAGAGGCTCCGGCTGGGTGGCGGACGGAGGAGGGTGTGGGGCTTCGCGGGTTTTCCCGGCCTCGGTGTACGAATGGGTGGGCGGATGGGATGAGAGTGGGGAACCATGGCTTAGGGACGCGCTTGTCCGAAATGTGGGGTAAGTTACGAAAGTACCCCCACCGATTTGAGGCGGTTCTTTCAGTTCAGGGGTATCACGGGAATTTCGTGTGTCGGGATTTCACGGGAGGTGGGAGTTTTCGCGCGCGTTGTAATTTTGGAATAGCAAGGCGCGGGTTGAGATGGAGGGAGTTGTCGGAGCACAACGAGACAAAGATATATCTTAAATATTTCGGGCTAACAAGGCGCGGGTTGAAATTTCCGGACAAGCCTAACGTGTACTGTACCAAATCAATTCGCACTACAAATGTCATTCAAAACTTTGAATTCATGTTATGTTCAATTAAAATATTTCGCTACGTGTATAATGCATGCAACCTAGTACTCAAATGAACGTTTTAGTGCATTCCAAACGTATATACTACTGCGTCAATATGAACTAAATTTGAATTCGTTTCTCTATTTGAATAAGATCTACAATAATGATTGTTGTGAAGTCAAAGCGTTTGAATTCGCTTCTCTGTTTTAATAAGATCTACAATCATCATTATTGTCAAGTTAAACCATCATTTGTGTATTATCTTCACAGCACACCACATGATTAGTTTCGAGTTACATATGAACTATGTGTACTATATGAACTCGAACTCGATTTTTTGTATCCACTTTATGTTGATTTCAAATCATAGTACATTTCAAGCTCTAGCTAGATCTTCACAAACTAAACCATGTCTCATATGTATAATGTGTTTATCACATTATGTATGGTGCCCTGCCCCCTACGCCTACAAGTATTTAGATGTGAGTTGCAAACACCACACATTACCACAAATTCAAATAAAATGTGAGAATGTTCGATATATAGTATTGTTTAGATTGTTCGATATTTAGTTGTAAGCTGCAAACGCCACACATTATCACAAATTCAAATAAAATGTGAGATTGTTCGATGTATAGTATGGTTTAGATTGTTCGACATTTAGCTGTGAGTTGCAAACGCCATGCATTATCACATTATGGTATAACATGTGCAAAACCACAACACGCATATCACCTCTATATTCATGCATGCATATGTTTAAAACACTATGATCTCCTATTCAAATATATGAATCCACTTTCATATCAAATTATGATCTTTGTCAGTCTCTTACACCCACACAATCCTCTAACCTTTGTAGCTACCACTAACTTTCTCTCGTGCATGCACACGCCATCCTCGCCCTCCCCCTCCCTCAAAAACAGCATTCTTTCCATCGCGCACATTCAATTTCTTCTTCTTTAGGTCGTTCTCCCACAGTCTCCACAACTCCTTTCCGAAGCACAACGATCGATAAACCTCTCCAGCGATGTCTGCCTACAACATACACACGCACCTTCAATCTCCTCCTTTATGTGTCCTTGCCTCGTGTCTCTCATACGGTCCCACTCACGTGTAAACTCTCGCCCCTCTTTTCATCGATCTCACAACCGCACACTCCTCCGTCTATCTAGCTAGTAGTTGGGCCTCTCGCACCACCTCCTAGCTCCATTCTCTCTGTCTATCCGTCTCATCGAGCCTTATTTGCCTATAACAAATGGACGTACACTGACCGATCTCCCGCTATACATATAGCTAGCTTGGTCCTTATAACTCGTTTTTCCCCATGCGTCGATCGATCTACCTCATTAGTTATGTCTCTCCCTTCCTCCGACAAACAACAATTGATCTACCGATCGATCTAGTTAGGTTTGCTTACCAAACACATGGTTCGCCTTCATCATCCATGGATGTGTCCCGACAGATCTATCACACCAGGCACACACAGAAACACATCCCCACTCTTATTGATAATATTGCAGTTCCACCCTCAGTTTGTCTAGTAGGCCTCTCCCACCATCTTCGAGAAGCAACTCCATCACCCATCCAGCACTCTACCCCTCTCCCTCCCTCTCTCTCTCCTCTCTCTCTGTCCCATCCTATTTCCCGTCCTTCGGTTATGTATGGATGTCGACCGATCTCCCTCAAGACATAGCTGGGTCTCTCCTTCTCAACACATATACGAGTCGTTCTACCTCTATAGTTAGGCCTCTGCCTACCCCTCCCCCCACCCACTCGCACACACACACACACACACACACACACACACACACACACCGATACATCG
>NC_057805.1:293765222-293777309 GCF_018294505.1 Triticum aestivum | reverse complement strand
ACATCGAGCGCTCTAGTCATGTCTCCCTGCCACACACAAACTTGACCTGTGCCCTCTGACGTTCCGGTAGCTAGGTCAGTCGCCCTATATCTTTGACTTGCACACACACACAATTTCGATGGCTCTCTTCATCGATCTCGCACCCACCCACTTGATCCTCTCTTCGACTCTATCGATATCTATGATCCCTCCCTCTCTTCTCGTGGATCGCCCGACCCTCTATATATGATATGGATAGGCCTCCATTTCACACACATTGCATGCAAAATTTTGTTTGAGATGTCATCGACACATATTCCCACAAATACATTCACGAAATCAACCTCCAACCCCCCAAAAACAAAAAACACTCACGAATGCACAAGCCATTTGTCTAGGTTTGTATCTCTCACACACACCCACGTAGGTGGGGGACGTGCACGAAGAGAAGAGGTGCACGCACGGCGCATGTACTCCCGTCTCTTTCCCAACCACACCCGTGCGGGTACACGGTGGAGCTCATTTCTGTACGAAAAGGCAGCCCACCTGGTAACTTGACATGTGTACTGGTTGTCCACTAGATGGAGGGAGGATCGTCTACCATGGGTGAACAAACAAATTGCGACTTGACGCGTTATGTTAAAAAAGAGGCAAACCATGTGGGGCCTACCTTAGAGGCAAGGCTCTATACACTGGAGTACTTTTGATGTGTCCCGTCAACTCGCAGCACGAGGAGAAGCTTGCTTAGTACGCCGTCTCCCCCGCCCACGGGCGCAGTGGCTCGCAGGATGAGGTGAAGCTTGCTTACTATGCCTTACGCCCGCTCCCCCGCCCACGTGCGCGGTGGCTCGCAGGACGAGGAGAAAATTTTACTAGTACTCCCTCCGTTTACTCCTCGTCCCTACTACCTTGGTTAGAGAGATTATCATATTGTTTGGAATATATGTCCTTTAGTAGATTTCAATATGAACTACTAGTACATACTCCAAACACTGATGTATATAGACGTATTTTAGAGTGTAGATTCACTCATTTTGCTCCGTATGTAGTCCATATTGAAACGGACATAATAGTATGCACTCTCCCTCGCCCCTTGACCCTCGCCACGTGGTGGACGTGCAGCAATTCATTCGGTCTCATATAGCCAGAACGATATATACTGCAGTACCATTATTGCTCGACTTCCCGAAGAGGCGAAGAGCCAATCACAAGGTTAATAGTTTGGAGATGCCAGGCGCAAGGTTTATAGGGGAACGAGTAGTAGGTTCCGCGTCATTTATAAATAAAGTTTTTTTCTTCAGTGGCACGTACGCAATATAAATAGGTTCATATGGAGAGAAAAGGAAACCGCTCCACTATATACATAGGCAGGACGAGCCTACACGATTGCTTGCTGGGGTTGCTCTCTTCAGTTTTCACACTCTCTCGCACAAAACCACTGTGGCCACATCTCTAACATCCCGGTGGATCACGTCCGCCATTGGAAGGGGTGGATGCTTAGTGTAGATGCGGTCGCCGTCGCTGACGGTGAAAACCCATTGTCAGCACGTCCCGATCAGGGGTCCCCGCCATTCTCTCTCACAAAGCCGGTGAGGTTGCCTTCGTCCATTGCTCACTGCCGCGACGTGGGTAGTTGCCTCCTCCCGCCGCCCTCCTCTAGGTTGAGCTACGTCCCGACATCCCTCAGGTACAACTCCCTTTACAGCTGGCTTGCACCACTGCTCCAGCTGCCCACATCACTCCATGTGGATATTTCTCTACTTCTTTGCCCCGCACATACCTCTACTGGCTTCTACGTACTGTATTTGTGATGAGTTTATGTCTCATCAACTAGTCCCAGTAATCTTATTCTAATCACGCTTCTTCAATTTCTTTGCCACAGGGATGCTCATCTCGATTTTGGTGAAACTGCACAAAATGATCCGATGGTCAAAGGGTTGCAAACTTCATTTCTTAGGAAGCGCCGATGTTGCCAGCAAATTAAAGCCTGGTTAGGGTTTACGGTTCAAGGGCTAGGGACTGCATGGATCATTTTTTTCTTTAGCTGTCTCTGTTTCAATGGCTAGGGACTGCATGAGTAGTAGTAGTACTGTACGCCTTACGTCCGCTCCCTCGCCCACGCGCGCGGTGGCTCGTAGGACGAGGAGAAAATTTTACTACTCCCTCCGTTTACTCCTCATCCCTACTACCTTGGTTAGAGAGATTATCATATTGTTTGGAATATATATGTCCTTTAGTAGATTTCAATATGAACTACTAGTACATACTCCAAACACTGATGTATATAGACGTATTTTAGAGTGTAGATTCACTCATTTTGCTCCGTATGTAGCATAAAGTTGAGACACTTATTTTGGAACAGAGGGAGTACATATTTGCTATGATCTGTCAATCATTGAGATGCAATAGCATGCATGTTAGTCTCCTTTGTATTTGATGAAATGTTGCAACGGGAAACCTTGGACGCAAGATACATGTAACAGAAGCTGGAAGCTTCATAGCATTGTACTATCTCGCTGAGAAATTACAGTACGTACTATACAAGTAGTACTATGTAAAGAGTTAGGTGTCGCACGGTGTCCAGAAAATATGGTGATAGTGTGAGGTGGGCCATGTAATCACTGAGCCTGCATGTTTTCACTGCTCTTGCACTCCTCCGCCGTAAGAATGGAGAAAATTGTAATCTAGTAGTACCTCCTTTCGCCGAAAGTGTGGGACATCCAGCAGTCCTACCACCTCATTAATAATGACCAATGAGCCGTCAAATCACATAGACCCAGCAGTAAGTTGGACGGACGAAGCAACCATCACTCTTGAATCTGCTTCTCCCTTCAACGCAGGCGCCAGTGAGAGGTCGCGTCCGCTCTGCCCGGGCATGAATGCGGCACCGATTCTTTGGATCGGCGCTGACCGTTTCAGGCGGGAAGCGCGCGCGGGCGATGGAGGGGCTTTGGGTGGGCCAGGCTGGTCAGGAGCGGGCGTGGCAGCTGTCCGCCTGTCCCTATCGGACGCCCGGAAACGAGAGGATGCACCGACTCTCACAGCTAAAATCGTACACTACACACCATCTCTCCGTAGGAGTAGGTCGATCTGTCGCTCTCTCTAACACACACATGTTGTTAAACACACACACGCACACGCACACACAGGTTCATAGAATAGGAAAATCGTGCGAGTGTGAAGCCACAGGAAGTGAGATACAAATGGAGTACGTACAAGAAGAGAAGAGGCATCTCTTAGTTGTTTGGATTAATTGTTGCGTTTAGAGACAGAAATCAGGGCTTTGATAGGAGGAATGAACGGTCAAGTTTCTCCTTCTCCTCCAATCTGCTTGCACCTTGGTCCCGCTGCACCTTCTAACGTGACTTATTACACCTAGACGGAGGGAGTCGTACGAGATACGGTGGCACACTGACTTAGGTCGAATACAAGTGCCCAAAATTGTGTGCATGTTATAATAAGGATTCACTTAAAATAGTACGTGAGCGAACAGAGGGATCAATTGGACAGTGTTCCCGAGCAGTAGCGAGATGTGTGAGGTAAGATACACCGCTGGTGCTTTTAATTTTTCTTATTAATTTGTTTGTTTCACCCTCTGACTGGTGGGACCCAACGTACTTCATGGAGAGAGGTAAGGTGACTAAGGCTACATTATTTCTGCACCACTGTAGATAGTCTTACCACCAAAGCCACATGACACGATTATGATTTAAATCCCAATGACTCCCACACACACAACAAACACGGCATGCTTGTCACACGAATACAGGAATGTATAAAAGGTTATTTTCCTCTCGTTGAACATAACGGGAGGGTTGTGTAGCTGGTTAGCCTGTTCGCTCATCAAACTTGAGGTCTCGGGTTCGATAACTACACTTGAGCATAATTCGTGCCAGGAGGATTATTTGACTGGTCAAAATGGATGGATACGGAGCTATACGATCTTGTAGTGACCGTATAATCACCTCATCACGTATAAGCTACAGCCTCGGCGCTTGTTTTCTAGGGTTTGCACTCTTCACACTCTCTCCAGTATATATATACACGCTGGAGCGCTTGTAGTTGCTCTCTTCACACTCTCTCACCCTCTCCAGATCTAAACAAGACTTCGTTGGCCTCTCTCTCTCCCCTCACTCCTGGTCTGCTTGTAGTTGCTCTCTTCACACTCTCTCACCCTGTCCAGATCTAAACAAGACTTCGCTGGCCTCCCTCTCTCCCCTCACTTCTGGTCAAAGAGCCGTCCGCCGGGAAGGGAAGGAGGCTTAACGATGTCGCCGTCGGCGAGGGAGGGAATCCACTACCGGCGCAGCTGTTCACTTTCACCCAGCGGCGGCGCAGGAGGGCCTCCGACCCCTTCTTCTTCGCCGCCGTACATAGTGTGGGTCGAACGGCCTCCGGTCGCCCACCGAACCACACCCCAAGAACCTTAAGGTATAATTTACTTATTCCACATGCATTGCTCTAGCTGCATGTGGGCTTTTTCCGCTTCAGCTGCACTCGAATCTAGGTGTTGGATCAAACAGGAAAGTAGTGGGGAAAGTTGTATACCATGAATCTAGGACGTGGTTCAATGAGGAAAGGAATGGGGGAAGTAGTGGGAAAAGTTGTATAGCATGAATCTAGGTCGTGGTTCAAAAAGGAAAGGAAGGGGGAAAGTTGTATCGCATGAATCTAAGACGTGGTTCAAAGAGGACAGGAATGGGGGAAAGTAGTGGGGAAAGTTGTATAGCATAAATCTAGGACGTGGTTCACAGTGGAAAGGAAGTGGGGAAAGTACTAGTACAGACTGGCTATCCAGCACCTACGTTGGTCGAAAAGGGAAAACAATGACAAACGCAGTACGCACATCTGTAACGAACTGATCTTTTGTTTTGGGGGACGAGGCTGTAGAGTTTGAGCAGGACTAGATTTGCTGCGCTCACATAGGGAAAGGTGTCTAAAGATAACAAAACTGGGACCAACACAAATTAACTCCTTGGTTGTTTGTTCTTTGTTGCAACAGACTGTGCATCACCCCAGTACATCGGTAGATGCACATGGTGCTGGTGCGTCCACTGTCCCGTGCAACTCTTTAGCTGTTGTTAATCTAAGGCCCTGTTTGGTTAAAAACTCCCTAGTCCCTACCTCCTTGGTTCCAGGGACTAAACATGGACTAGAGGTTATTAAATGACATGCTAAAAGACCATGTTACCCCTAGTAGTGAACTAATAGAGACAAGGTGCGATGCGTGGCAGGGGCAACTGTTGGAAAAAGTCCCAAAAAGACTCCCTCAGGGTCTTCTTTCTTTAGTCCCAAATGCCCACTTTTAGTCCCTAAAAGTCCCTCCTGTTTGGTTTAGATGGGACTGACATGGAGTTTTTTAGTCCCTCCACCAAAATGCCCCTGTAAACAAACACCCTCTAATAATGCCGCTGGAAAATTGATGCAATGCCACAGTTAAAAGCAAATTACATGTTTAACGAATTTTATTATTAATATAATCTCTCTATTAATATTAATCAATGCCACCATTTGAGAAATGCTACTGTCTTGCTTTCTTTCCCATTTAGATAAGGTAGATGCTTCTTTTTGTTGGCTTCTGTGTCATCCACCATTATTGACCACTAGTTGTTTCCTTTGCACCTCTGTGTAAATAGGGTTATCTACTTCACCTCATTGCCATTGTGACCTTTTGTTGCACTACACAAAACACTTTTGTTTTAAGAGTGTTTTGTGCAGTTCAACCAAAATGTCACACCTACAACGTTGCTTGATTGCTTGATCTTAGTGGAACTGCACAAGAGGAGATCTTACTTCCTATCCGTGTTGGCAAATTTGGTTCTGATCTTCTTCTTGTGAGTTGTTTGAATTCTGCGTCATGAGAGGTCAGTACTAGCCTTCTTTCACATGATTCTGCAGTGTGCTCTCATATGTTGTGCTACTTGTACGGTAATGTTGCTTGATTTTAGTGAACTCCACAAATGGAGACAAGACTTCCAATCTGTATGTGCACCGTAATATCCCATTGAGGTAAGATAAGGGTATTTCACAATTGTTGGCCTGTATTTTGCCACTTTCATCAGAAAAATTAATGTCATTGTTTAGTGCTATACTTGTGCAACCTAATTGACATGCCAAATCTTACATTGAAGGCGAAGCTTGTCTGTTATTGAACCAAGTGATGAAGGGGAAGAACAAGCGGAAGAAAAACAAAAATCAACTCCTGGTGCTGTAATGAAGCACTGGAACTGTGATGACACAAGTAATGATATAGTTTTGCATCTTAATTTATTGCTATGGCTAGAACGAGCAATTGTTTTGCCACTAATTTGATGCCGCTCTTAATGTAATACGTAATTATCTCTACTTGTGCAAACAGGGATCTTCTTTGAAGATACCATATATTTTAGTGGAACTGCACAAGAAGATGTTGGAAACATTAATCTAATCGAGGAGTATATAGTAAGCATGGCCACCACAGTAGATAGCAACAGATGGTTCCGGAGAAGTGCTTCATCTGTATGCTCTACACAATAAGCCTCCTGACAAAGGTTGGTACTCGCCCACTGATTTCATCCATATGATTGAGCTTTGTCATCTCTATTGGTGTTGTGCTACTGTTTATATGCTGTCATCAAAAAGTGGTATTGTCCTTGAGAAGTGCTTCATCTGTGTTGTTTTAAATATTTCCTTTCCTTTTTTCGAGCAAACAGGGATGCTAGCATTTAGTTATCCTCTTGTCTTTGCACAATAGGATCATCCTCCTCTGAAGAAGAATATGGAGTACGTGAAGTGACTAGTTCCGATTATGCCAGGATGAAGAAGCCCTGTCTATCTTCTCATCAGAAGGAGCAGTTGAAGGATGGTTACATTACCCCCCACAAGACCAAACTAACTTCAGCTCAGAAGGACTGACAAATCTCCATTTTCTTGCTATGATGCGCGAGTACAATGTTGTTCTAGGATTTTTTTTGGTGAGTTCCATTTTTGTAAAAGTGTGCTCTACATGGACCATGTAGGTGCCTGTTTAAACTGTCAATTCATAGTAGAGTTTGCTTTATACTAATCTCTTTTTTGTATTTGTGCAAACAGGGGTGCTCAGCTTGATTTCAATGGGAACTGCACAAAATGTTCATGAATACATCGAATCATTCATTTCCACCACAAGAAAGGAGGTGCCGATAAGTTCAAGGTGTTGGAACATATAAGGGCGAAATCATACAAGCTACGCGCGAATTTGGTTGATTTTGGTGGAACTGCACAAAAAGAACAGCTGGTTTATTTAGCACGAGGTGCCATGTCAATGTCCGAATTGATGGCAAACCCTGCCCATTCCACAATCGTAGGCATTTGATATTTTGGAATGGGAAAACCTTGTCAAATTTTGCTCATTGATTTTAGCAAGAAGACATGCCTTTGATATTTTCGAATGGGACGCCCTTTGCTGTCAGCAGCGTCGATCCATTTTTTCTTTATTCTTTAGTTGTGAAGTAAATATTGGCTCTCACATGTGAATCGCTGAGATGCATAATCATCGATTGTTTTGAATGTTCTCTATGACATGTGAATCGCTGTGATTGCAATGTACAGGAACGCTAAAAAGCTGCTCAAACTCTTTGTACTCCTTCTGTTCCTTTTTACTTCGCACATTGTCCGGTAGCATACAACTGAAGTGCTCAAGTTCTCTAGCAAATGGATGTATCTCATGAGCTTGCTCAACCACGGAGCGCTCTTCAATCAGCCTATAATCATAGAATTGCTCCATGATGTACAGCTCAGTGCCAGCAACCGGAGGGTAGCAGCGGTGGCCTTACTTGGACCCGAGTGTCGGCAACCTACCGTGTTCTACTCTTCCTCATTTTCTGTGTGGCGCGGCCTCGTTGGCAGCGGGGCGGGGCCACGGCGGAGCCGGCGATGTCCTCTGTCTTGTTGCCGGCGGGCGGCGCCTCGGCGGAGCGGGGGAAAATCCCCCCTCGTTGCCGGCAGGGTGGGGCCTCGGCGGAGCCGGCGGTGTCCTCTGCCTCGTTGCTGGTGCCGCGGGGCCTCGGCGGAGTAGGGCCTCATCGACGCCAGCGGAGCGGGGACTCATCCGAGCCGGCATTGTCCTCTGCCTTGTCCTCGGTCTCGCCAAACAGCGCCTCGGCCGCTTCATCGCCCTCTTTGTAGGCGGCTGCAGCCTCCGCCACCCGCATGTGGTACCGCCAGCGCTCGAGGCGGCCCTCGCGGGCGGAGCGGTACGAGTCGAGCAGCGCCTCCTGCTCCGCCCGCTCCGCAGCGATCTGCTCCTCCGCCTGCAGGTGCTCCTGGAGGAGATGGTGGTTGTAGGCGGCGTCGGCCTGCACCTCCCGGAACTGCTCCTCACGCTTCTGCCTCACCGTGTCCATATATTGGGCACGGGCCTCGCCGATGGTCATGGTGCAATGCACCGGCGAGGATGGCGTGGAGGAGGGGGTTGGCGCCGGATCGTCGACTACCATGTTCTCCATTGGGACGTTGTCGTCCTCCGGCTGGCTGCCGGCCAGCCAGTCGGCAGCAATGGCTGCCATCTCCTTGTGGTCTGTCGTCCGCCCGTCCCGAAGAGCGCTGGAGCGCGAGGAAGCCATGGTGGGCAGTAGTGGTGTGGACAGGAGAATAGGAACGGATGCGGATGACTACGGCTATGGCCGACTCAGCAGTTTATATAGCAATGGTGGGCGGCGGAGGGACGGACGTGTGGCGCGGAGTAGCCGCCTTGGCAACCGCGTATCATTAATGTGGGCGGCAGAAGGACGGACGGACGGCACTTGTGTCGTTTGAAGGCGGAGCAATCGCATGCACCGGGAAGCGGGGCGAGCGGCGCTGACTGTTTTGGGCGGAAAGCGCGCGCGGGCGAGGGAGGCGGTCTGGGTGGGCCAGGGCAGTCAGACTCATGCTTGGCAGCGGGTCGGTCCAGCAGCCGAACATGCTGGCTCGGCAGCTACCTCGCCGAGCTAAGCGACGACAATCAGACAATGGCCGTAGCTTCCAACCAGGAGCCGGCGCCACTGTCCAAGCCGGTTCATGCCGTGTTCACCACAGAGCAGGTGCGGCCGCACTTCGACACCCTAATGGCGGAAGAGCTACCAGCGCAGGAGGACCTGTGCTGCAACCTCCGTATCCTCAACGAGCACCGGTGAACAAGCGAACGACAATGCCGTCGCGGACATGTGGCCCTATGATCCTAGTTTCCCGAATGAGCAGCGGGCGCTGTATCAGACCATCCGTACGGCCCGTGAGACCCTCTCCGTCGTCCTTCGAGTTGTTGCGCTCCCCGTGGCGCCGCCGTCTCGCGTTGTCAACATGGTCAACAGACATGAGGATGAGGAGATGACTTTACTTAGAGAGGATGACAGCAAGTGCCTCCTTATTAGTATATAAAACTATTAAAAAATTTGCTTCCCCCTGGTTTCCTGACATCACAGTCCCACACCATTGTGAACCTATGTAGTCAATAAACGAGAGAATTGCACAAGAAGCGGCCGACAGCTGGGACCAAGCAGCTCGAGCAGTATTTGTGTTTTTGAGGCGTGAGCACTGCAGAGTTTTTCTTGAGCGATGTTTAGCCCAGATATTAATTTTTCTCCTCTGAACAACAATGAAAACATCGCTGCAGCTATTAACTGGGCGGGCTGTGGCCCGTCTAGCCCAGGCCAGATATCCAGCCCAGATTTTTTTTCAAGCTGAAAATGGCTAGCCCAGCTATACTTTTTTTTAGGAATACCCAGGCAAGGTCAAGTTGTTATTCTCCGCCCCGCTGGGCTGCAAATCTTTCCTAGGAGGGATGCATTAGGCTTACAAGAAAATGGGCTTTAAGAAATAATAAATGGGATGTAATTATAAAAACTAGGCAGTAACTATAAAAAATGCACCAAACACATAATTACTTTATAAAATATTATTTTTGGATATTGAAAATTTTAATTTCATTAATTGTTGCGTGCGCAATGTTTCGTTGGATTTTTACGTAATATAAATTTATATTGAAATTGTATTTAATCTGACTAGAAATTTCGGGATAAAAACATTTTGGATCCCATCAAAATGTGCGAAATTTTATTGAATTCTGTTTTGAACGGTTGGTTGAAATGGGCTGTACTTTTAACAAACTGTAAATGGGCTGTAGTAAATTCCATTAGAATTCAAAAATTGGCTGCACATTCTTACAAATCACAAATGGGCTATAAGTTCTCTGCCACACACTTGTGGCCTTACTAAGTTGATGCGTCCCCTCAAAAAAAAGAGTTGACGCGTATGCAAGGCTTTGTCAACTTATAGTCAACACACGGTTCTAGCAGCAGTGGCCGTTGGATGTCCATCCAATGGATGCCGTGCTTCTTCTTCAATCTGGGATATTCTAGCTTCACCCGCCCAAAAAATGATTCCTCCCCTTGACATCTGGAGCGCACCGTTTCAGAAGCTGACCTGTGGGCCTACTAGGTTGATGGGGACGGAGTGCTTTGTCAACTTAGTCAATATGAACGATTCTAGCTCCACTGACCGTACGATGTCCATCCAACGGCCGTAGTGCTTCTTCAACCTCTGGTCTTGTTGCTCCAGCCGCCCAAAGCAGCGCCGGTCGTGCCGCATGCTCCTGCCTCCCGTGGCCGGCTATGCTGCCGTGGAGGCCTCACCGCCCACTACTATTCCCACCGCTGGCCAGGCCCTGCGGCGATGGCAGCCTCACACCGCAGCCGAACCAGTGAACCCTCGTACTCCTCTCCGCGCTGGCTTCCACCGCTGCATCTTCCCCGGCTCCGCGTCGTCCCCTTCCTAGGCCTCGCCGTCGTCCACCGCCCTGGTGCTCTCGGCGCGGCGTGGTCAACGTGGGTCAAGGAACGACTTCCATCAGAAGAGTACTGTACGTGGAGAGGCTGACAGCTGGGTCCACGGCGGCCGCAAGGAAGTGCCTCCTTATTACGGCAAAATAATTATTCCTCCACCTGACAGTAGGGACCCACCGGACGGGCAACTGTATTTCATGAAAAAAAGTTTCCCCCTGACTGCTGGGACCTACCAGCTACATCTTCGCATGCAAGGAAGTGCGTCCGGGCAAAAAAAATGATTCGCCCCCCTGACTGCTGGGACCCACCAGCTACATCTTCACACGCAAGGAAGTGCCTGACAGTCGGGACCCACCTAGTCGAAGCGTACGTAGTGTTGTCATTCTGGTCACGAACATGTACGTACATACTGGTCGATGTAGAGGCGCGCACGTGTCGTAGTAGAGGCATGCACGTAGCATGTACACGTACGTACATCGGCCAGTGTGCAAGAAAGAAAATACGGCCACTACGTACATACGGGCAGGGTCTCGAACGCCTATTCGCGCATACGTACGGCCAGGGCTTGTGTACATGGCTGGGTCGGAAGGGAGAAACAACGTCGTCGTCGTGTTCATGGGGAGCCAACCGGCTAGGTCGGAACGGAATGCATCGTCGTGTTCATCGGGAGGGCTTGGACGGAACAGCCGATGGAAACGAGGCCCGGCGTACCGCAGAACGGAGGAAACGGCCTTGTGTTCGACCGGCCACGTTCGAAACGGGATCCTGTTCATCGGGAGGGGTCTGGCGTACCGCAAAACGGAGGAAACAGACCTCCTACGGTCGAAACGGGGGTCCTGTTGATCGGGAGGGGTGTGGCATACCGCAAAACAGAGGAAACGGACTTGTGTTGGAGCGCTACAGTCGAAACGGGGGTCCTGTTCATCGGGAGGGGTGTGGCGTACCGCAAAACGGGACTCCACGGGATACTGTTCATCTCCACCGTCGACCCCCTCCAGCCTCGACGGGCTACTATTCATCCACCGTCGACCTCCTCCGGCCTACACCTGCGACTGTTCATCCACGGGCTCCTGTTCATCCAGCCTCCACCGCGCGCTACTCCGCCGGCTACTGTTCAACCAGCCCTCTCCACGGGCTCCTGTTCAAC
The DNA here is from genome assembly GCF_018294505.1 of Triticum aestivum. NCBI lineage: Eukaryota > Viridiplantae > Streptophyta > Magnoliopsida > Poales > Poaceae > Triticum > Triticum aestivum. Next base: position 293,765,405 of record NC_057805.1, on the reverse strand, counting down.
CACCCCTCCACGGGCTACTGTTCATCCTGCCCTCCACCATCTACTGTTCATCATGCCCTCCACGGGGTGGTCCTGTTCATCCAGCCCTCCACGGGGTCCTGTTCATCCAGCCCCAACCGGCTCGATCGATCGGGGTACTGTTCATCCAGAGGCAACACCACGGGGTCCTGTTCATCCACCCCC
>NC_057805.1:293706752-293764979 GCF_018294505.1 Triticum aestivum | reverse complement strand
AGCATCGATCGGCTTCAGTTAGCAGCAATAGCGAAGGAATCGCTCGATCGGGTTCAGTTAACAGCCATCGATCGATCGCTCGGGTTCAGTAACGCGTAGCCTGCAGTGCAATCGCTCGGGTTCAGTTAGAGCCCAACGCCTCGCTCGGGTTTAGTTAGAGCCCAATGCCTCGCACACACGCACGTACGTACAAGAGAAACGCGCATCGCTCGGCCCCCGACCACCCACCATAACCGGGGACTCCCCGGATTTTCCGCGCCCTCGCTTCTACCACAGTTTTTTCCGTCATGGACGGCCCAAAGAATGTCATGCAGCTGCGTCTCCGGCCCGCCCAGGATGAAAAGCCCATTTTCTGTCATGATTTTTTGTCATAGAAGTAGGACCCCACCACATCTATGATGATACCGGGTTTTGTCACAATTATCATCATAGAAGTGTCATAAGTATGACAGAAAAGATTTTCATTCAGCCCAAAATGTCACGGATGTGTCTTTTTTTTGTAGTGTGTATTAAGTTCATGGAGAAACGGAGTAATGCAATAAGAACGATGCCATGATGTAGACAAGATCTATTTATGTAGAAATAGACCCCATCTTGTTATCCTTAATAGCAACGATACATACGTGTCGGTTTCCCTTCTGTCACTGGGATCAAGCACCGTAAGATCGAACCCATCACAAAGCACCTCTTCCCATGGCAAGAAAAATCGATCTAGTTGGCCTAACTAAACCAAAGATTCGAAGAAGAAATACGAGGCTATAAGTAATCATGCATATAAGAGATCAAAGAAACTCAAATAACTTTCATGGATAAAAACATAGATCTGATCATAAACTCAAAGTTCATCGGATCCCAACAAACACACCGCAAAAAGAGTTACATCAAATAGATCTCTAAGAGACCATTGTATTGAGAATCAAAAGAGAGAGAGGAAGCCATCTAGCTACTAACTACGGACCCGTAGGTCTACAATGAACTACTCACGCATCATTGGAGAGGCACCAATGAGGATGATGAACCCCTTCGTGATGGTGTCTAGATTGGATCTGGTGGTTCTGGAACTTGCGGCAGCTGGAATTGATTTTCGTCGACTCTCCTAGGGTTTCTGGAATATTGGGGTATTTATAGACCAAAGAGGCGGTGCGGGAGGCCACCGAGGTGGGCACAACCCACCTGGGCGCGCCTGGGCCCCCAGGTGCTCCCTGGTGGGTTGTGCTCCCCTCGGAGCCCCCCTCTGGTACTTCTTTGGCCCAACAGGTGTCTTCTGGTCCAGAAAAAATCTCCAAAAAGTTTCGCTGCGTTTGGACTCCGTTTGGTATTGATTTTCTGTGAAGTAAAAAACAAGCAAAAATAGCAACTGGCACAGGGCACAATGTCAATAGGTTAGTCCCAAAAAATGATATAAAGTTGCTATAAAATGATTGTAGAACATCCAAGAATGATAACATAACAACATGGAACAATCAAAAATTATAGATACGTTGGAGACGTATTAGCTCTCTGTCCATCAGATATGTCTCGGTTCCCACCTTGGAATTGATAAATGTCTGGATGTGTGGGGCATATCCACAAGACCTCTTCTAGTCTGCTGCTGTCCTCTTCACTGTCTCAACAATCAAGCTCATGACTTTGAATTTCTGTGGGACATCAAACAAATAAAGCAAATTGATGGAGTGACCACGTATCATCCTGTGATCTCCAGACTTGGGAAGTAGAGTGTGCCTCAAGATAGTGTTCATCATGGTCAAGCCAACAAGATAATAAATAGATCCAAGCTTGTGTGTCTCCAAGGCTGCAACAGGTATGGACTTGTACATGTTAGCCATGGAGTTGTGATCCTTCCTAGGCTTACCATACACATCAAGATCAATTTCTTCTTCCTTGGGAGCATTGATCAGCTTGGCCCACTCAGAGATTGATGACTGGTATCTGGTGCCCTCAGTCATCCACACTATCTTATCATCAGGGTAGAAGTGGGTAGTGGAGTAGAACTGCATGATCATCTCATCATTGCACTTTGTCAATTTCTGACCAACAAACTTGTCAACACCATTCACCCTGAAGCTCTCATGCACATGGGGAAAATGATCTTCATTGTCATTGATGTAATCCCAATCAACCCATTTCATGTCACGAACTATGGGCTTCTTGTCCAACAAGATAGTCTCATAGAAGTCCTACTGTTCTTCGGTATGAAAGCGATAGTCCACAGCAGTCCTTCTCCTTGTGGCATATGGATCATTCTGCCTCCACGGTCTCAGGCCATGATCCTTTCTCAATTTCATATTCTCTACCACAGGATGATCATCATTATGATCTGGGATCTTGGGCTTCAGTTTCCTGAGCACTAGTGGCTCATCATCTTCCTGAACTTCAGGCACTGGGGCCTTGTTCTTCTCTGCAGGTGAGATATTCCTTGTTGATCTCTTTGGAGCTGTTGACTTGGGGGCAGACTTGGGCTTTGAAGGAGCAGCCCCAGTCTTGATAGCATCTGCCATCAGCTTTTGTGTCTTGGCAGGAGGTGCAACATGCTCTTCCTCCTCTTCTTCTTCCTCCTCATCCCTCATCATGGATAGTCTTCCAGTCACTCTTGCAATGGTCTTTCTGACCCTTTCTTTCCTTTTCTTTCCACCAGCAGCAACTTCTTCTTCTTCTCTGGGCTCAATAGTAAACTGCATTGTCTCTTGAGTTGAAGCTCTGGCCTTGGACATTGGAGTCCTCTTTGTAGGACCCTTTTTGGAAAGGCCTGGCTTGGTAGCAGCAACAACATACTCCTTCTTGAGCACCTTTTTCTTGGAGGTCACTTCCTCCTCAATCACAAAGTCTTCATCTTCACTCTCATAAGTTCTTTTCTTTCTTTGCCTAGTAGCCGCCTTAGGCAAGTTGTTGGGAGTGCTTCTGCTTCCCTCATCATAGCTACTAGAGAGACTAGTGTCGTGACTGAGATTGACCTGCTCTTCAGACTTATTCTGGCTGTCACTGGCTTCTGACATTGCTGCAACTGACCCTGTGAATAGATGGGTGTGGGTAGAGTAGATGAGCATCACAAAATACAACTTGTTTTTGCAAAAATCGAGACAAGAACTTAACTTTTGTTTTCTACAGAAAGCATTTCAGAGCTACCAATTTGACAAACTCGGTGACACCAAAGCACTAACAGAGTCTAACATGCAGTTTCGATCAGACCAAGACGCAGTTCAGTGACTCCGAGATGCTAGGGTTTCACAGAGAAAGTATTTTGGTCTCACCGATTAGTACACTCCGATCAGACCGAGTTGTACTTAGTGCAATGCCAGGGCCAATCAGTGTGACCGAAATCTTTAGATCGGTCAGTCCGAGATGGGTTCGGCGGAAACCTAACCCTAAGTTTTTTTTGCATCAAATCTATTCTAAAGGATTTCTTTGTTGGATAGATTGATTTCATACGTGGGAAGATTACAGGAAATGTACTTTGTACAAGAATCTGAGTAAAGGATTGTACACAGGGGTGGAATTCGTACCCTAACTCGGTGACGGTTTGCTACGGCGGCAACAACAGTGAAGAAACCCGTTGACAGCGGCGGAGACCAGCGGCGGAGGCTCACTGGCGAAGACGACGACGATCTAGAGACCATGGGGTGGCAGTGCTGGGGAGGCGCGGGCGAGAGTGTTTGAAGAAATTTCCAAACTTCGAGCCGCGGTATATATACCCTGACGCTGTCGATGGCACCGAGTGGAACGTCTCAGTGGCACCGAGATGCAAAACTGCTAGCAGTTGCTGCAACTTGGTGAGACTGGATTATTCTAATCGGTGGCACCGAGATGAAAACTGATGACCCACAAGTATAGGGGATCTATCAGTCCTTTCGATAAGTAAGAGTGTCGAACCCAATGAGGAGCAGAAGGAAATGACAAGTGGTTTTCAGCAAGGTATTCTCTGCAAGCACTGAAATTATCGGTAACAGATAGTTTTGTGATAAGATAAATCGTAATGGGTAACAAGTAATACAAGTAAACAAGGTGTAGCAAGGCGGCCCAATCCTTTTTGTAGAAAAGGAAAAGCCTGGACAAACTCTTATATAATGCAAAGCGCTCCCGAGGACACATGGGAATTGTTGTCAAGTTAGTTTTCATCATGCTCATATGATTCGCGTTCGTTACTTTGATAATTTGATATGTGGGTCGACCGGTGCTTGGGTGCTGCCCTTCCTTGGACAATCCTCCCACTTATGATTAACCCCTCTCGCAATCATCCGCAACTATGAAATAAGAATTAAGGTAAACCTAACCATAGCATGAAACATATGGACCCAAATCAGCCCCTTACGAAGCAACGCATAAACTAGGGTTTAAGCTTCTGTCACTCTAGCAACCCATCATCTACTTATTACTTCCCAATGCCTTCCCCTAGGCCCAAGTAATGGTGAAGTGTCATGTAGTCGACGTTCACATAACACCACTAGAGGAAAGACAACATACATCTAATCAAAATATCGAACGAATACCAAATTCACATGATTACTTATAACAAGACTTCTCCCATGTCCTCAGGAACAAACATAACTACTCACAAGGCATATTCATAATCATAATCATAATCAGAGGAGTATTAATTATCATTAAGGATCTGAACATATGATCTTCCACTGAATAAACCAACTAGCATGAACTACAAGGAGTAATCAACACTACTAGCAACCCACAGGTACCAATCCGAGGTTTTGGGACCAAGATCGAATACAAGAGATGAATTAGGGTTTGAGAGGAGATGGTGCTGGTGAAGATGTTGATGGAGATTGACCCCCTCTCGATGAGAGGATCGTTGGTGATGACGATGGCGATGATTTCCCCCTCCGGGAGGGATGTTTCCCCGGCAGAACAGCTCCACCGGAGCCCTACATTGGTTATGCCCGGGTTCTGCCTCGAGACGGCGGCGCTTCGTCCCGAAAGCTTCTTCTTGATTTTTTTGCAGGGTAAAAGACACCATATAGCAGAAGATGGGCACCGAAGGCCTGCCAGGGGGCCCACAAGGTTGGGGGCGCGCCCTCCACCCTTTTGGCTGGCTGGTGCCCCCCCCCCTCTAGTTCTTTCTTCGCCCAATATTTTTTATATATTCCAAAAACATGCTCCGTGAAGTTTCAGGACTTTTGGAGTTGTGCAGAATAGGTCTTTAATATTTGCTCCGTTTCTAGTCCAGAATTCCAGCCGTCGGCATTCTCCCTCCTCATGTAAACCTTGTAAAATAAGAGAGAAATGACATAAGTATTGTGATATAATGTGTAATAACAGCCCATAATGCAATAAATATCAACATAAAAGCATGATGCAAAATGGACGTATCAACTCCACCAAGCTTAGACCTCGCTTGTCCTCAAGCGAAAGCTGATATCGATAAATATGTCCACATGTTTAGAGATAGAGGTGTCGATAAAAATAAAATACGGACATGAGGGCATCATGATCATCTTTAGAACAGAAACATATATTGTCATATAATTTCTTATGCTAAAGTAACAATTCATTCACAAGGTAGAGTATGAATCAGAAACTCTATTGAAAACTAACAAACTATGATCTTAGTCATTGGAGCAATTGCAATTTATCATAACTTCGGAAAGAGTTAATATAAGAGCTTTTCAGCAAGTCCACATACTCAACTATCATTTAATCTTTCACAATTGCTAACACTCACGCAATACTTATGGGTAGGAAGTTTCAATCGGAAACAAAGAAAGATAGGGGCTTATAGTTTCGCCTCCCAACTTCTTACCTCAAGGGTAATGTCAACGATAATACTTTATGAAAACCTACATCTGAGTGGATATATATCTGGATCTCTCCAACACATAGAGCTTGCCTAAGGAAAAAGTGTAAAAAGGAAAGGTGAAGATCACCTTGACTCTTGTATAAGGGTAGAAGATAAAAATAAAAGATAGGCCCTTCGCAGAGGGAAGCAGGGGTTGTCATGCGCTTTTATGGTTGGATGCACAAAATCTTAATGCAAAAGAATGTCATTTTATATTGCTGCTTGTGATAAAGACCTTTATTATGCAGTCGGTCGCTTTTATTTCTTCCAAATCACAAGTTCGTATAAAGCTTATTTTCTTCACACTAATAGATCATACATATTTAAAGACCAATTTTTATTGCTTGCACCGATGACAACTTACTTGAAGGATCTTACTCAATCCATAGGTATGTATGGTGGACTCGCATGGAAAAACTGGGTTTAGGGATGTTTGGAGGCACAGGTAGTATCTCTACTTGGTGCAAAGAATTTGGCTAGCATGAGAGGGAAAGGCAAGCTCAACATGTTGGATGATCCAAGACAATATAACTTCTATTCGGATATAAGCAAACATAACTCATTATGTTGTCTTCCTTGTCCAACATCAACTTTTTAGCCTGTCATATTTTAATGAGTGCTCACAATTACAAAAGATGTCCAAGATAGTATATTTATATGTGAGGCCTCTCTTTCTTTATTACTTCCTATTAATTGCAACAATGACCAAAACTAAGTTTGTCAACTCTCAACAACTTTTATTCATCATACTCTTTATATGTGAAGTCATTACTCTCCATAAGATCAATATATGATCTTTTTATTTCTTTTTGTTCTTTCTTTTATTTAATTCCCTCAAGATCATAGCAAGAAAGCAAAGCATGTATTTAGATCTCTTTCTTCGGAGGTGGTGATGATGGAGTTGTTGGTGAAGCAGGTTTGTCGTCCATCTTCCAAGGCATAGGCTCACCATCATAGAAAGATGAGCGGGTCTCCGGGATCCTCGAATCTGCAGCCAAACTCATTCTCTTGAATCTATATTCATACTCACAGTTTTGGTTCTGCAGGTCATAGATCTGGGCATGGAGATGCTCGATTTTCTCATGAAGCCTGGAGATAGCCTCTTCAATGTTGTTGGGGTCCAGCTTGTGCTTGTTGATGAACTCCACGATCATCATGTGGTTGGCGTTGAGTCCACGTTCCATCATCCCTTGACACTTGAAAACTTGCTGCTCCATTGCTTCGAGTTTTGCCTCCATGCTTCCGGTCTTCTTTGGTCCCTCAACATCATGGATGTGCAGCACCCCTCACGCATCTCAATGGCTTCAGGGTGTCGCAGCACCTCCGCAAGGTAGGGGTTGATGACCTTCTCGAAAAACTTGTCCTTGGGGGCGCTTGGAGACGTCATGGTGATCTAGATCTGTCAGAAAAACAGCTCGAAACAAAAACAGGAGGTATTGTCGTGGTACGGTGATCAAAACCTTCGGGAGATTATATAATGAATTTTTACCGACCATAAGAAGTATCCTGCAAGAAAACGGAGTCCGGAGGGCACACGAGGTGGCCACAAGGTCGGGGGCGCGCCCAGGGGGTAGGGCGCGCCCTCTACCCTTGTGCTGGCCTCGTGTCTCTTTCGGACTACTTTTAATTTTCCTAATTTTTTTAATATTCCAAAATGGAGAAAGTTTATCATTGGAAACGTTTTGGAGTCGGTTTACTTATCGTACCACATACCTATTCCTTTTTGGAGTCCGAAGCATTCTAGAAAGTGTCCCTTATGTACTCCTCCGGTGTTACGTATCAATTATACTAGTCTCAACATTTATGGGAGTACCTGAGTTATAATGTTTGAGTCTTTGACCGTTTACCACCTTTGTATTTTTACCTTCGGCATTGTTGATTTTTATGGCGCCGGAACGATAGACCTCCTTGATAATGTAAGGGCCTTCCCATTTGGAGAGAAGCTTTCCTGCAAAAAAATATTAAAGGAGATTTGTATAGCAAAACAGGATCACCTACATTAAACTCACGCTTTTGTATCCTTTTGTCATGCCATCTTTTAACTTTTTATTTAAACAACTTGGCATTCTCATAGGCTTGGGTTCTCCATTCATCAAGTGAGCTAATGTCAAATAACCTCTTCTCACCGGCAAGTTTGAAATCATAGTTGATCTCTTTAATAGCCCAATATGCCTTATGTTCTAGCTCAAGAGGTAAATGACATGCTTTTCCATAAACCATTTTATAAGGAGACATACCCATAGGATTCTTATAAGCAGTTCTATAAGCCCACAAAGCATCATCAAGTTTCTTAGACCAATTCTTTCTAGATCTATTAACAGTCTTTTGCAAAATTAACTTAATCTCCCAATTGCTCAATTCTACTTGACCACTAGACTGAGGATGATAAGGAGATGCAACTCTATGGTTGACATCATATTTAGCAAGCATTTTTAGGAAAGCACCATGAATAAAATGTGAACCACCATCAGTCATTAAATATCTAGGAACTCCAAACCTCGGAAAATAACTCTTTAAGCATCTTAATAGAAGTGTTATGATCAGCACTACCAGTTGGAATAGCTTCTACCCACTTAGTAACGTAATCAACGGCAACTAGAATATGTGTATACCCATTAGAGGAAGGAAAAGGTCCCATATAATCAAAGCCCCAAACATCAAATGGTTCAATAACAAGCGAATAGTTCATAGGCATTTCCTGAAGTCTACTAATATTACCAATTCTTTGGCATTCATCACAAGATAAGACAAACTTACGGGCATCCTCAAAGAGAGTGGGCCAATAGAACCCGGATTGCAATACCTCGTGTGCAGTTCTATCTCCAGCGTGGTGTCCTTCGTAAGACTCGGAGTGGCACTTGTGTAGGATCTGTTCCTGTTCATGCTCAGGTACACAACGTCTAATAACACCATCAACTCCTTCTTTATAAAGGTGTGGGTTATCCCAGAAGTAATGTCTTAAATCATAGAAAAACTTTTTCTTTTGCTGGTATGTGAAACTAGGTGGTATAAATTTAGCAACAATATAATTAGCATAATCAGCATACCATGGAGCATTACGAGAAGCAATTATGACATTTGATTGTTCATCAGGAAAGCTATCATCTATAGGTAGTGGGTCATCAAGAACATTTTCTAACCTAGACAAGTTATCTACAACGGGGTTCTCAGCTCCCTTTCTATCAATAATGTGCAAATCAATTTTTTGTAGCAACAGAACCCATCTAATAAGTCTAGGTTTAGCATCTTTCTTTTCCATAAGATATTTAATAGCAGCATGATCAGTGTGAACATTTACTTTGGAATCAACAATATAAGGTCTAAACTTATCACATGTAAAAACAACTGCTAAAAATTCTTTTTCAGTAGTAGCATAATTTCTCTGGGCACTGTCTAGATTTTTACTAGCACACTGAATAGCATTTAATTTCTTATCAACTCTTTGTCCTAGAACAACACCAACAGCATAAATCGCTAGCATCACACATAATTTCAAAGGGTAGGTTCCAATCAGGTGGCTGAGCTATAGGTGCAGAAATCAAGGCTTTCTTAAGTATTTCAAATGCTTCTACACAATCATCATCAAAAACAAAAGGCATATATTTTTGTAAGAGATTAGTGAGAGGCCTAGAAATTTTAGAGAAGTCTTTAATAAACCTCCTATAGAAACCCGCATGGCCAAGGAAACTTCTTATACCTTTAATATCTTTAGGACACAGCATATTTTCAATGGCATCTACTTTAGCTTTATCAACTTCAATACCTCTTTTAGAAATTTTATGCCCCAAGACAATACCTTCATTAAACATAAAGTGGCACTTCTCCCAATTCAAGACAAGATTAGTTTCTTCACATCTCTGCAAAACTCGATAAAGGTTGCTTAAGCACTCATCAAAATAAGTTCTGTAAACGGAGAAATCATCCATGAAAACCTCAACAATCTTTTCACAAAAATCAGAGAATATAGCAGTCATACATCTTTGAAAGGTAGCAGGTGCATTGCATAAGTCAAAAGACATACGTCTATAAGCAAAGGTACCGAAAGGGCAAGTAAACGTGGTTTTCTCTTGATCTTCTTTTGACACAGGTATTTGAGAGAAACCAGAATAGCCATCTAGAAAGCAAAAATGAGTATGTTCGGATAATATTTCTAGCATTTGTTCAATAAAAGGTAGAGGGTAATGATCTTTTCTAGTAGCTTTATTCAATTTGCGGAAATCATTACCATTCTATAACCTGTAACAATTCTTTGAGGGGTCAATTCATTCTTATCATTAGGAACTATAGTAATACCTCCCTTCTTAGGGACACAATGAACAGGACTTACCCATTGACTATCAGCAATAGGATAAATTATACCTGCCTCCAGAAGCTTTAGTATTTCATTCCTTACCACTTCTTTCATCTTAGGATTTAACCGTCATTGATGATCAACAACTGGTTTAGCGTCTTTCTCCAATTTTATTTTGTGCTGACATAAAGTGGGACTAATATCCAATGGCGGTACAGTGCTTCTTCAGAGTTTTCAATACTTTCTTTTCTTCATGCTCTGAAAGGTTAGCACTATAATAACAGGATATATCTTCTTTTCATCAAGATAAGCATATTTCAGAGTATCAGGTAATTGTTTAAGCTCAAACACGGGATCACCCTTAGGTGGGGGAGGATCCCCAAGGATTTCAACACGCAAATTGTGTTTCAAAATAGGTCCCTGATTAAAGAATACTTCATCTATTTCTCTTCTTTCATTCATAAACATATCATTTTTCATGGTCTAGCAAATATTGTTCTAAAGGATCATTAGGAGGCATGACAATAGAAGCAAGACCAATAATTTCATCTTTACGAGGAAATTCTTTATCATGGGGTTGTCTATGAAATTTAGATAAATTAAAATCATGAGACATATCTCCTAAACCAACAGTAATAATATCTTTCTTGCAGTCTATCTTAGCATTAACAGTATTCAAGAAAGGTCTACGAAATATAATGGGACAAAACTTATCTTGTGGGGAAGCGAGAACAAGAAAATCAGTATGATATTTTATCTTTCCACACAAGACTTCAACATCTCTAACGATCCCAATTGGTGATATAGTATCTCTATTAGCAAGCTTAATAGTAACATCAATATCTTCTATCTCTGCAGGTGTAATATCATTCATAATTTCTTTATATAAGGTATAAGGAATTGCACTCACACTAGCACCCACATCACATAAGCCATGATAACAATGATCTCCTATTTTAATAGAAACAACAGGCATGCCAACAACAGGTCTATGTTTATCTTTCATATTGGGTTTAGCAATTCTAGCAGCTCATCGCAGAAATAAATAACATGCCCACCAATATTATCAACCAAGAGATCTTTAACCATAGCGATACTAGGTTCAACTTTAATTTGCTCAGATGGTTTGGGTGTTCTAATATTACTTTTGTTGACCATGACGTCTACTACACAACCTTCTTCTTGTAGACGTTGTTGGGCCTCCAAGTGCAGAGGTTTGTAGGACAGTAGATAATTTCCCTCAAGTGGATGACCTAAGGTTTATCAATCCGTGGGAGCCGTAGGATGAAGATGGTCTCCCTCAAACAACCAGGCAACCAAATAACAAAGAGTCTCTTGTGTCCCCAACACACCCAATACAATGGTAAATTGTATAGGTGCACTAGTTTGGCGAAGAGATGGTGATACAAGTGCAATATGGATGGTAGATATAGGTTTTTGTAATCTGAAAATATAAAAACAGCAAGGTAGCAAGTGGTAAAAGTGAGCGTAAACGGTATTGCAATGCTAGGAAACAAGGCCTAGGGTTCATACTTTCAATAGTGCAAGTTCTCTCAACAATGATAACACAATTGGATCGTATAACAATCCCTCAACATGCAACAAAGAGTCACTCCAAAGTCACTAATAGCGGAGAACAAACGAAGAGATTATTGTAGGGTACGAAACCACCTCAAAGTTATCCTTTATGATCGATCTATTCAAGAGTCCGTAGTAAAATAACTCGAAGCTATTCTTTCCATTCGATCTATCCTAGAGTTCGTACTAGAATAACACCTTAAGACACACATCAACCAAAACCCTAATGTCACCTAGATTCTCCAATGTCACCACAAGTATCCGTGGGTATGATTATACGATATGCATCACACAATCTCATATTCGTCTATTCAAACCAACACAAAGTAATTCAAAGAGTTCCCAAAAGTTTCTATCGGAGAGTCAAGACGAAAACGTGTGCCAACCCCTATGCATAAGTTCACAAGGTCACAGAACCCGCAAGTTGATCACCAAAACATACATCAAGTAGATCATGTGAATATCCCATTGTCACCACAGATAAGCACATGCAAGACATACATCAAGTGTTCTCAAATCCTTAAAGACTCAATCCGATAAGATAACTTCAAAGGGAAAACTCAATCCATTACAAGAGAGTAGACGGGGAGAAACATCATAAGATCCAACTATAATAGCAAAGCTCGCGATACATCAAGATCGTGCCATATCAAGAACACGAGAGAGAGAGAGTGATCAAACACATAGCTACTGGTACATACCCTCAGCCCCGAGGGTGAACTACTCCCTCCTCATCATGGAGAGCGCCGGGATGATGAAGATGGCCACCGATGATGGATCCCCCCTCCGGCAGGGTGCCGGAACAGGGCCCCGATTGGTTTTTCGTGGCTACAGAGGCTTGCGGCGGCGGAACTCCCGATCTAGGTTTCTTTCTGGGGTTTTCTGTATTTATAGGAATTTTTGGCGTCAGTCTCACGTCAGGGGGGTCTCCGAGTCATCCACGAGATAGGGTGGCGCGCCCTCCACCCTCGTGGATGGCTCGGGACTCTTCTGGCCCAACTCTTTTACTCTGGAGGCTTCTTTTGGTCCATAAAAAAGCATCAAAAATTGGCACGTAAATTGGACTCCATTTGGTATTCCTTTTCTGTAAAAATCAAAAACAAGGAAAAACAGGAACTGGCACTGGGCTCTGGGTTAATAGGTTAGTCCCAAAAATCATATAAAATAGCATATAAATGCATATAAAACATCCTAGATGGATAATATAATAGCATGGAACAATCAAAAATTATAGATACGTTGAAGACGTATCAAGCATCCCCAAGCTTAATTCCTGCTCGTCCTCGAGTAGGTAAATGATAAAAACAGAATTTTTTATGTGGAATGCTACCTAACATATTTATCAATGTAATCTTTTTTATTGTGGAAAGAATATTTAGATCCATAAGATTCAAAACAAAAGTTTAATATTGACATAAGAACGATAATACTTCAAGCATACTAATAAAGCAATCATGTCTTCCCAAAATAACATGGCTAAAGAAAGCTATCCCTACAAAATCATATAGTCTGGCTATGCTCTATCTTCATCACACAAAATATTTAAGTCGTGCACAACCCCGATGATAAGCCAAGCAATTGTTTCATACTTTTGATGTTCTCAAACTTTTTCAACTTTCACGCAATACATGAGCGTGAACAATGTTTAATGGCATTTCTGAGCAAACATCTAACTTAACGATGACATTTTTTAGATATCTAATTGCATTTTTGAGCAGGCATCTCACGGATCGATGGCATTTTTTGAGTAGTTGTAACTTCTAATGGCAAAACTGAGTAGTGATACACAACTAGTGGCATAAATAATAAGAACCCAAGAATTAAATAGGGCTAATTTCTTTATTTCTTTATACCTTTGTGTGCGAAACAATATACGCTGCCTGCCGCCAGATTTTCTTTACAGAGGCAACATAGAACTATATGAGTGCCTTGTTAAATTTTGGAATTATTCTGGGTTCGTTTGGCCTTTTTATACATTAATTGAGTTTCTGGTCATTTAATGTGCATAATTTAAATTTGAACTACAAGCACATGCTCCCGTGCACCAAAGTTGACTAAAAAATCACATGTGTGTCCTCGGGTGAATTTCTAGGTCCCATGCAAGAAATGGGAATGAAATTCAAACATCTGGGCATCGTGGTTCGGCCGAGAACATTGAGAAGCTTGGTTTTAAAATTCTTGTAAATCCAAAACACGCCTGAAAATCATGAAACTTGGCATTGTGTCATGTCATGGTACTACCATGCTGTGGTAAAAAAATGCAGAATAGGAACAAGTTTTGGTATAAGTTTCTTGCAAGCCAGAGCTTCTCTCAAGAAGGCTCGTGGTCCTGAGAGGGAACGTGTCACCTTTGTGTGCATAATTCAAATTTTAAATACAAGCACATGCTCCAGTGCACCAAAGCTGGTTGAAAAATCACATGTGTGTCCTCGGGTAAATTTCTAGGTCCCATGCCAAAAATGGGAATGAAATTCAAACATCTGGGCATCATGGCTCGGCTGGAAACATTGAGAAACTTGGTTTTTTAATTCCTGTAAATCCGAAACACGCATGAAAATCATGAAACTTGGCTTGGTGCCATGACATGGCACCAACATGATGTGGTAATTTTGTTGTCCGATTTGCGAAGGCGCACACATTAACAATCAACAAAGTCATTTTGGAACAAGTGCTGTCACGTTACAATCGGAAACACAAGTATTATTGAAACCGTCGGCGTTCTATTTACCATTTACGTTCCGCCATGCGTCCCCTTTTTTTATTAGCTAGGAGGCGCCGTGCAGGGTAGCTATTTGAGTACGGGAGGCATGCGATCAGACCCCTGCGCGTGCTTATCGGGAGGAGAGCCCTTTGACCTCCATCTGCCGTCCACCTCTGTCCCAAGGTACCATTAATGGCGCCCGAGCCTCTGTTTAATGGCATGGCAATGTCTCACTCGACTGAGATTTAAGAGAGAAAAAAGAAAATTTTGCACGGATCTTGATGTAAGATCCGACGGACCTATATAGCATCTACTGTGACTTATAGCAAGACTGATGAATATATATATAAGGACGACGAGGGTGGATAATAATTGTCTTACATAATTAGGAAGATAATTAAAAATGCCACATGCCGCTATGCCCGAAATACACATGGGCAAAAGAAGAAGGAAGACGCATACAACGATCTGGCTCGCTCATCTCTACTTTCTTTATGCGCTGCAGGTCGCGGAGACTAGTTCTCGTGGCGGGCGATGATCTCTTTCATCAGTTTCATGTCCTTAATACATTGCTTGGCAGCATCCATGGATTCCTCCACCAGCCTGTTTGCGCTCGATGCGGAGCATGGCATTCTCGTCCATAAGTTTCTTGATTATGACGCCCGTCCTCTGCAACACGGCAGCGGTCTCCTCCTCCTGCTTTGCCCTTCCGGCGATCTTCGCCCTCAGCAGGTCGCACTCGCCCCGGAGCTTCGCGTTGCCCTCCCCGAGTTGCCGGATGACGCTGGTAGCCTCGTCCTGCATCCTCGCCCAGCTGGAGATCTGATCCATCTGGCTATGGACTATCGCATGCATGCGCCTGTAAGAGTCCTCGCCTGCCCGCGAGAAATTTTCCCGGGCCGCCACGGCGCGGCGGGACCTCCCTGCTGCTTCGGCGGCGCGGCGGGACATCTCTGCTGCTTCCGCGGCGTGGCCGGACCAGTCTGCTACATCGACGGCGCGGCGGGACCTCCGTGCTGCTTCAGCGGCGCGGCGGGACCTCTGTGCTGCTACTGCTGCGTGGCTGGACATGTCGGCTGCTTTCGCGGCGAGGCGGGACATCTCTCGTGCTTCCTCGTCCATGCTCACCTCTCCCTGGTGGAAATCTCTCGATCCAGAACTCATGCTGGCTATGGCTTGATTGTTTCTTATGGATGAGGAGTTGAGGAGGAATGTGCAGTCATCTTAGCATAGTAGTATTTATAACCGAGTACTACTAATACGCTCCTAAGTGGGAAACCGTTTAGGTTGTGATCAGTGTGAACAGGTTTGCAATTAAATATAGCGTGGTAGTAGTAATTTGGAATGTGACAAGACGCGCTCAAGATTTATTGACGGTTCTAGTTTCGAAGTGCGGCACTATTCCCGGATGGCGTAACATCGGCATGTTTTCTCGGCCGTGGTGTAGCATATGCCATGGTACTACTAGTTCTTTTTCTACTGTTGTGTACGTGCAAAAACTGGCACCGCCGGATACATATCTTACGCTTGGCGTTCGATAGGAATAGCCTCGTGGCGAGCTATAGACTAGTCTTTTTTTCAGACGCATTACACCTATCTCTCGGGACTTCTCGCACGCACCATCACTGCTCCCTAGGCCGATGCCACCCACATACAGTTGTACTCTGAGAAGAGGTGCACGCACGCACTCGTCCTCTCTCACACACGCATCTGTAGCTACGAATTGTAGTGTTCTCAACCATCCGATTGGCTCTATCATAGGTTTCACGTTGCTCCTTGGCCTTGAGATTGAGATGTTTTAAACGCGGAGGCTAAGATGGAGGCGCGAGGTTTTGGTTAATGTGCGGGCCGCACACGGCACCAACACGACACGAGCTTCGTCTACCTGGTGCGCATGCAGTCGGGTGAGTTGTCCAAGTATAGACACAACCAGGCCCTCGTTGGTATCCGCGCCTCGACTTTGGCTGGTCATAGTGGAGAGTAACAGAGACCAGTTACTAGTACCTTCATAGTGGGTAGTGTCATATACTCCCTCTTTTCCAGATTATAAGGCTCAAATCTGAAATCTCATCAATCAAGGCATTTTGTGAGTGGAGGAATGTATCTCGTACTTTACAAAACTACCCCATTTAAACTCATGCATTAAATTGGATTAATTGCAGTGCATGCATGCTTGGCCACTAGATAAGTAGAAACATTACATGCATTGGTGTGTTTCTTTTTAATTCTTACATGCAAAGATTTAATGCGTCTCGGAAACTAAAAATGAGCTGGAGGTGAGCCCTATAAATTGGAAAAAACAAAAAGTTGAGATAAGCCCTATAAACCGGAAAGGAGGGAGTACATAGTATATGCATAGTTTTGCTCCATGGTGCAATCCATCAATACTACTACTGTACAAATGTATACATTTTTAAAAGGCTAGAGGGCGGGGCAGTCTAGCTTGGTCCTTTTCACGAGAGGCGAGGGCCTTTGTGATTTGACGGCTCATTACTGCTGGAAGGCGGGGCCTTGTGATTTGACTGCTCGTATAAATGTGCCGACGACCTGAGGAGGAGCAAAGAACCGTGCAGTATACTCAAGTTTTCCACTGGAGTACGACGGAGGAGCACGAAACACGGCAGCCCAGTGCCATATCCTCTACTCTCTACTCTTATTATATATTACTAGCAAGAGGCATTGTTCTATTGGCAATAAAGAATGATCTAATTTGCTAGTCATCTCATTTTTAGCATTGTTCTATTCATGCCTCGCAGAGAAGGTGACACGTGCGGCGAAACACCCGAAGCAAAATAAGAAACACGGGAGCAAAAGAAGGAGGATTATCACCCCAAAAAAAGAAGGAAGACGCACACACAAGTCTAGGGCACTGCTCTCACTACATGAAGGGTTGCTGGCCGCGGAGTCGTAACTGCTTCTTCATCGCCTCCACGACCTCCATCTCCTTGGGCGTTCCCTCCGCCATCTTCATCATTGTGTCCATGACGTGGGATTTCTCGACGCGAGCCTTCATCATCTGTTCCACGGCCGCATTACGTACCTTGACAGCAGCCGGGTGCTCGATGCGGAGCTTCGCCAACTCCTCCTTCTGTTCCATGACAAAGGCCTGCAACATCTTCATCGAGGAACTACTATTCTCATGTAGCTTCTTCCAGCCGGCGTTCTCCTCCTTCAGCAGGTCGAGCTCGTGGCAGAGCTTCGCGTTGTCCTCCTGAAGTTGCAGGATTTCGCCGGTCGCCTTCTTCTCCGAGGCAATGCTCTTCTTCGGCAGGGTCACCAAGCCGGCGGTCAACTCCCCCTGGATGAACTCCTTCTGCTTATTGAGGTGCTTATTGAGCTGATCGGGCATGCCGTCGAGGGAACGACTCCAGCGCCGCCAGCTCGGCATGTTCGCCTCCGCGTCTAGGGCGCTCCTGGGAGCCATCGCCTGCCCGTGAGAGATCTTTCGAGGTCTCTGCGTGGCGGCGAGCCCTCTTTTTTTTCCGCAGCCTTGGTTGCCGCTCCCTTGTTACGAGTAGTTCTCGACCTAGAGCTCTGCACACTGGCCATGGCAAGGACGGACGAAGAAGCAGGACTTATGAGGAGGAAGGTAGAGTAATTTTCGGTTAGGTAGTTCCCCTTTTTATAGCCTAAGTACTAGCACTAGTACTAAAACCTGCATAGTGGGAACACGTTCAGGTTTGGTACGTACTGATAGGTGTGAGCAGGCTTGCACTTAATTGTAGCACTAGTACTTTCGAATGTGATGGGAACAAGGTAAAAATTAATTGATGGTTTTTGGTTTCGAGGCCCGAAACGGCTCCCGATGAGTTTAGTGGAACATAAATTTCAAGTAGACTGCACTGCTCAGATGCGTAAATATTATGTTACTGTCAAAAATTGGCACAAAATACGAAGGAGACCAATGGAAGTACTACTAGCAACCCATGATTTAGCTACTCGCATGCGCGCAGTGGAGTAGTAATGTCTTTCTTCCGCCCTCACGTCCACTCAATTTACATGCGTTGTATTAATTGACCATCAATCAAGTGAAGGACTTTACACGCGTCAAATTATCACATGGGGTGGATCTTGGTACAAAATTGCGTCCGCCCATGTGCGTGCGAGGGAATGAGTGCGTGCGTGGCGTGCGTGCACATCTTCGCTTCGTGCATGTACCGCCAGTGCGGCTCGGGGAGGATGAGTACATTCTTCTGGAACCAGCAACACGTCACTGTGATCAATCCACACAAGGATGTCGCGACAATGCCTCCACATGTGCCACGTCCCCACGTGGCTTCATGAACTATAAGAGAGACACTGTGTAGCGTGCCATTGTGTTTTGCACATACTCGAAGTACTAGTAAGGTACACGTGCATTGCACGTGTCAGATTTTGCAACCAAATTACGAATAAATACCACACTGTAGCATGTAAGCTCTGAGTCATATATGCTTGATGTAGACCTTCGTTTAATTCTTATAGTTCATCTCATTCAAAATCAATTAGTTTTTATAAAAAAACCTAGGGCCTCTTTGATTCGTAGGATTTCCAAAACCCGGGAATAGGAAGAACATGGGATTAGAGTGGAATGTCGTCTTGAATCCTACAGGATGGTACGAGTGTTTGATTGTGCATAGAAAAAACACAGAATTCTTTCAAAGAGGTTTGAGTGGATGGGATGTTTCCTATGAAATCTAGTGCAAATGAATCATATGGAAAAATTCCTATGGTTTACAATCCTACGAATCAAACAACCAAGATAGGAAAAATTCCTAAGGATTAGAATCCTCCAAAATTCCTTCGAGAATCCTTTGAATCAAAGAAGCCCTTAATCTATTTATGATTCATGGAATTGTGCGTTGTAAAGCATAAAGTACAAACAAAGAATGGAAATTCAACTAGAAAAAAAGTTTCGGCAGTTACGATACAGAAGATTCTAGAACAAAGGAGAACCACTTTTGTTTTGAGATTTGTGCATTATGCTTAAGTTCAACCATGGAGTCTGCTAGATTGTACATGTGGCAAAATCCGGTGGGGGGCTAGAAGATGGTGCGAGGGGCCGAGTGGAGGGAGACTATGAAGGAGTGCACAACTGCGAGATCGATATTTAGAGAGAGGGGGCGAGAACGTGCGCTGTTGCGCGCAGTGGCGGAGCCATGAAAAATGTCCCATGAGCTAGGGGGCCAAGCATTGCTAATCCTTTACGAGGAGGGCCAATTCATCAACTTAAACCATTTTTACCAGCAATTGTCTAATGATCACATTCATATTAGCCTCGATATATAGTGATGTTAGGGGGGCAGGGCCCTTGCTGCCCCCTGTCTTGGCCATTGTGCGCGCGTTTGAGAGATGAAGTGGAAGGCATGGATGATGAGAGGGGGGCGTTGGATATATAATTAATGTGGGTGTATTAGCTATATATATGTAATCCTATATAGAGAGGTATAGATTGATCGATGTGGACGTGGGAAAGAGGGTGAGACCTCACTAGATATATTGATTGATCAGTTTATGTGGAAAACTATGAAAGACATAGCTATACACACACACACACATAGAGGAGCATCGATCGTTGCGCATGCACGTCAGAGATAAAGAATGCCCGATATGATGGAGAGGGGGATGTGTGTGTGTGTGCGCGCGCCTTCATGGGAGACCGACCTGAAGAAAAAGATTGCATGTGTGCAATGGATAATGCCGACTAGTAGTGTGTGTGCATGCATGCACGAGAGAAAGTTAGTGGTACAATTATAAAGAGAAGACCAATGTGTGGGTGTAAAAGACTAGGTGAGGTCATAATCAATGTAAAGTTGAATTCAAATATTTGAATAAGAGATCATGATGTTTGAAACCCATGCATGCATGAATATAACGGAGATCTGCGCGCTGTGGTTTGGAAAAGAGCATGTTGCAATGTATACACATTGAACAAGGTCAGATTGGTTTGAATTTGAGATACCGATGGCACACATCGTTTGGCCACATTGCATCCGTGCATGGACAAACTATTCTAATTGGAGATGATGGGTGGCTTTCGCATCACATATCTATATCTATACCCCTATATATATATTATATTATATTATATTTTTTATATAGTGTGCGGATAACTTTAACTTTGAAAGATGGTCGTTGGATGAGGCCAATCCGATGGTGCAGAGCTGGCAAATTTGAGCACTACTGGTCGTTGGATATCATCTAGATTCCACCAGATTTTGCCACATGTACAATCTAGAAGACTCTATGGTTGAACTTAAGCATAATGCACAAACGTCAAACCACAAGCACTTCTTATTTGTTCTAGAATCTTCCGTCTCAGAATTGCCCAAATGTTTTTCTACATGATTTGTTTTTACTTTATGCCTTACAACGCACAATTCCATGAATCTTAAAATAGATTAGCTTTCTTATAAAAACTAGATAATTTTGAATGAAATTAACTATAAGAATTAAACGAACATCTACATCATGCATATATGACTCAAAGCTTACATGCTATAATGTGGTATTTATTCATAATTTGGTTGCCAAATCTCATGCGTGCAATGCACGTGTACCTTACTAGTCTAAATGGTGTCTGTGTGTGTGTTGTGCGTGTTAAACACATTCTACATAGTATATCATACTAGTCTAAATTGTCTTTTTTTCTTTTGGGTACACGTTAAGCTTGTTCTCCCGAAATTTCAAGCCGCGCCTTGTTATGCCAAAATTTCAAGCTAGCGTCTCTGTCTATCGTGCTGCGAAACTCCCGCCTCCTCAACCCGCGCCTTGTTAGCCCGAAATATTTAAGATATATCTTTGTCTCGTTGTGCTCCGACAACTCCCTCCATCTCAACCCGCGCCTTGCTATTCCAAAATTACAACGCACGCGAAAACTCCCACCTCCTGTGAAATCCCGACACGCGAAATGCCCGTGATACCCCTGAATCGAAAGAACCGCCTCATATCGGTGGGGGTACTTTCGTAACTTACCCCACATTTCGGACAAGCGCGTCCCTAAGCCATGGTTCCCCACTCCCATCCCATCCGCCCACCCATTCGTACACCAAGGCCGGGAAAACCCGCGAAGCCCCACACCCTCCTCCGTCCGCCACCCAGCCGGAGCCTCTTCCCCGACGACGTCGTCCACAGCAACACCTCGACGTCCCTCATCCACCGTACTGGATGAGGATCCATAGTCGATCTGGTCGTCCCGCCGGTTCAACCACCCCGTCCTCCACCTCCAAGGAGCTGCCCCGACGTTCCCCTCGTCTTTCACGCCATCTGCATTCCCACACCGCCATCTTCACCTACACCACCGGAAGAGCATCAGCATCACCGTTTCCTCGGATGAAGCTGCGGCCTAATTGGCGCCACCAAAGAGGTTGTACACTAATCGCCGCATTTTCTTCTTGATTCGATCTCACGGTGCTGCCGGCGCTCGGTCCCGAGCCGACACAGCGTGGCTCCATCCACCGCGGCGTCGCCGGCCACTTCCTCCACGGCGTCGCTCCCTCGGCGGCGACGTCCACATCAGTAGGAGATGCTGCTGCTTTAGCTCTCGCTCGCGCTGCTGCTCTGCTCTTGCTCTCGGTCCCCTGCCTGGTCTGCTCTTGCTCTTGCTCGCGCTGCTGCTCTCGCTCTTGCTCTTGCTTGCGATGCTGCTCCGATTTAGCTACACTTCAGTCGACTAAATCGACTTTTGGGTCAGTCGATTTTCAGGGGGTGGGGGGGCTCGCCGGAGTTAAGGAAGAACCAGCTGCAGCGGGGAGGGGGCTCGCCGGAGAAGTACCCCGCTATCTATCTTAGGGTTCAGGGTGGGGGCGGTGGTCGCCGGCGGTGGTGGGGCGGTGGCGTGGGGATCGCCAGAGAAAAAGCTTGGCACAGGGGGCCTAGAGGGATGGCCGGGGTGGCGGCGGACCGGCGGTGGGGAGTGTTTTCGGGGCGGGCGGGGCGGCTGTTTGGCCGGTGGTGGCTGGTGGCTCAGGGGGTGGATGTTGAAGATGAACTGCAGGCCCTTGATTTCGTATCCAACGGCTGCAAAATCGACTGGCCAGAGATGAAAAAGTCAGTCGAATGACGTGTAGCCTCACCTCTAGTGCGTTCAGTTTCGACAGTAAAATTCAGTTTCGACAGCAAAATTCAGTTTCGACAGTTAAGTTCAGTTTCGACAGTTAAATTCAGTTTCGACAGTTAAGTTCAGAGATGAGTGGCTGATGTATACATCTAGCACTTTGTGGTTATGTATTTTACGTCATCTATTGGAGATGCTATTAGAATTCCACTCAGGTTAACATTGTCTCTCTTGTCCTGCTTCAGCCTCGGCGTCGTACAACTCACCGGAGCTGCTCCAACGACGAAACCCTCCATCACAGCGGAGCAGTACCTCGGGCTCCATCTCCAGACGCCTAAGATCTTCTTCCCCTCCTCCGACAGCCAAGTCAGTCGGAGCATCCTCTCTGGCCAACCCAATCACGCTGAGATCGACATGGCTTCGCCAAAGAGGTTGTACACCTGTTGCATATCTTTTTTACTCTACATGTTATATATATCATGGCTTCGCCAAAGAGGTTGTACACCTGTTGCATATCTTTTTTACTCCACATGTTATATATATTGTCCACTGAGCACACGGAGTAACGGGAAATACGATTATTTTATCCTACTATATGACAAGCAGTGAGGTTCCAGACAACTTAGCTATCCGTGATGGACTCTCTTGAACGCCATCATTATTTATCTCTGCGCGTTTGAGCTGTGCATTTGTCGATGGCCCTGGGAGTTGAGCTAGTAGGGCAGTGGCCTGGGTCCAAAGTAATAGAAGTAGCACAAAAACATTTTTTTAGTGTAGGCTTTTCCTTGCTCAAGCCTGTCTACTGGAATCGCCAGTGCTTGAAAGGAAAAGTGAATGAAAAACATAGGAATCAGAAAGTTTCGTATGGTACTACTTTTCATGAATTTGGTGCAAAGGAATGGAGCAAAGGAAAACTGTAGGATTTGTTCCTTTAGTGTCTCCTTGAAAGAAAAACTGTAGGAATATGAATTTCCACTTGTCCTCCTTTTCAAATTCCTATTCATGAAGCACAAGACTAAGAGATAGTAGCATAATAGCATTATAACCGTACATTTTCTTGTGGTTTGACTTAATCTCACCATGCTTCTTTGCATCCTGTGATCTTCCAATTCTTGTGAACCAAACACCCAGATTGGCAGAAATCCTGTGTTTTTAAATTCTCTGTTTTGCACGTGCATTCCTATCATATTCCTGTCTATTTCCTATCCCTGCATTGTTAGAATCCTCAAATTCAAACAAGCCCTTACACAATTACTTCTATTACAGATATGTGTCAAAGAAAACCTTGTGTGGTTTGTCCTGCTCCTGCGGTGCTGTGTTCCACCCCAGCTCAGCTGCTCCAACGACTGAAGGGTTCACCACAGCAGGGATCCTCTCTCCAGACTGTCTTTCACCGCCTCTTCTTCCCCGCCGCCGGCAGCCACGACAACTGCATTACCATCATCAACTGAGTAGATGACCTTGAGGACTACACGCAAGAGAGGTCGCACTCTTCCGTGTCTGCTTACGTTATGCATCGCTTAATATGATGACATGCTACTTTATCGTCGTGTTCACCTATTAGACTCTGAGTCAGGTCCAAACTTATGCTAAAACTTGAGTTTTTAAATGGTTGTGGGGTACATATTGGGGCAGCAATCAGTACTATCTGTCTACTATCTGGTTAATCTCGGGTTTCTACTGTGAGTTTCATGTTGGGTGCAAACAAACATTAAAGGAGCCATTATCTGTATTTTTTAACTAAAGCTATTATCTGCCTGCTATCATTGGTTTTGGGTCTATCCACAGTTTGCTACCATCACTCTGGATTTGTGCATGCACTCCTTACATAATCTCACTATGTTTTATTCTTATGCATGTCAGTTATTGTACACAATGGAACTGAACATGTAGAGCAAAAGAGACGAGCCTTGCGTGGCAATAAAATTTCATGCAGACATCGCTCCATGGTGGGCGCAAAGGCAGCCCCCCTCCACCCATTTCGGATCGTAATCAAGAGGAAGATAACTGTTCTGAGGGGGATTCAGAAGCAGAAGACCACTCCTATTTACCCCATGAGGTCTTCGCTCTAACTTGGCATGCTGATGTTGGTTATATCATGCATATGGTGCCTTGCATTGCTTACTTTATACATCAAATATGTCAACTGCTTAGTTTAGACATGCTTTGTGTGAATGCCATCTGTTTAGTTTATTCACCGTTTATGTGAATTATGCAATGCCATCTTGTTTAGCCAGGCATCATATATGTGAATTTTGCAATACCATCCTGCTTAGCCAGTCATCTTATATGTGAATTATATCAGGCCATCCTTTTTTTCGTTACGTACTACATTTGTCAACAATGTTAGTACATTCAACTACTCTTCGTGTGCATCAGCCATTTGACACGGTGATGGAAAATTCTGGAGTGAAAACAAGGTCTTCAGAGCAGACTATGCTATCTGACGAAGCGCATATCTCGCTGGTTACGGATAGCTCCTCAGAGGAGGATTCAGAGACAGATGACCAGTCCTATTCCCCCCCCGAGGTGTATGCTCTAATTAACTTGGCAGGGTTATGTTGCTCATATCATGCGTATGGTGTCTTGCATTGCGATGTCATTTGATTAGTTTAGACATGCTTTGTGTGAATGCCACCTGTTTAGTGTCTAATTACCATATATGTGACTTATGCATTGCCATCTTGTTGCAAGACATTATATATGTGAATTATGTAATGTTATCTTGTTGCAAAGGCATTATATATGTGAATTATGCAATGCCATGCTGTTGAGCCAATCATCATGTATGTGAATTATATCATGCTATCATTTTTTTGTATTACGTGTTCCATTTGTCGACAACGTTTGTCTATTCAACTACTCTTCCTGTGCATCAGCCATTTGAAGCGGTGATGGAAGTATCTGGAGTGAAAACAAGGTATTCAGAGCAGACAATGCTACCTGCTGAAGCAAACATCTTGCTGGATACAGAGAGCTCCTCAAAGGAGGATTCAGAGACTGATGACCAGTCCTATTTCCCCCCTGAGGTCTATGCTCAAACATGGCAGGGTTATATTACCCATGTCATGCATGTTGTCTTGCATTGCTTAGTTTTTACATCATATATGGATTGCCATCTGCTTACTTGCTTACTATATAAATCATATATTTGAATTATATCATGCCATCATGTTTACATACACAACATCTATCTGAATGATGGCATGGCAACCCATTTAATAAAGACATCATATAGTTATATCATCTCATCCTGTTTAGTGTTTACAGTCATCATATTTTGAATTATGTCATTCTATCCGGGAATTATATCATGCTATCATGTTTCCATAGGCGGCATGTATGTGAATTATGGCATGCCAACCTATTTAATAAACACATTATATAGTTATATCATGTCATCCTGTTTACATAGTCATCATATTTTGAACTATGCCTTTCCATCTTTTTTAGTTAGCCATCATAATGTGAAATTGTATCATGCTATCCTGTTTAGTTAGCCATCATATATGTGAAATTGTGTCATGCTATCCTGTTTGGTTAGACAACATAAATGTGAATTATTTCATGCCCTCTTTTATCCCCACTATCCATTGCACCTGTCTATCATACAATGTCTGTACATTCAATTACTTTTCTTGTTTATCAGCCATTTGAATTAGAGAGGGTGATGGCAGTATCTAAGGGAGTAACAACACGGTCTTCAGAAAAGATAGTGCTACCAGTTGATGCAGATAGAACCACGGTTGTACTTGCCCAAGAACCAGCCCCACCACACATAACCTAGACTCTCACATATTGTACCCCTACCCAGTTGGACAGAGAACCAGCTACACCCCTTCTAACCCCAACCCTAGCAGATAGTAACCCAATTCCAGTTGACACAACACCGTCTCCACCACAGAGCACCCAAACACGAACAGTTAGTAAGGGAACTGCAGTGCCCAAAGCACGAGGACCACCACTCTGAATCCCAACTCAACGCTTAAAGGAGAAGAAGAATTGTTCTCAGGTCAGGTTCTGTAGCTATGGTTCATACTCCTTTGCTCTTGCATCACTGTATTTACTCAGACCAACTATTTTCAAATTTGAAGGATGGAATTGAAACTCCAATGGCGCAACAGGTATGTTTTAAACTTGTTTCTTTAACTGGTTTGCTGTTGTAACTTGCTCTATATTGATTTCAGTTTCAATTGAATAAACAGTTATGTTCTCATGTCATGCACATTACAAGTGTCTCTATAGTTTCCCACACTTATTTTCTGTCTATTCTGCTTTGTCTTGAACAAATATTATTTGAACTATATCTCTATCTTGATTTGGCAACAAAAACTAGAATGATATAGACCATAAAGTGACCATGGTACATAGATATATGTTTGTTTCATGCTGTTATCCTGTGCACTTTACTACTGAATTGATTTACCAAAATGAGTTTCATATACAACATGGTAAACATGTGATGTGTCTGCTTGTTTCTCTTTTAGAACGCGGACAAAATATTGGAGAAGAGTACCCCGTTATGCAAACGTAAAGGAAGTAATGCAGATAAGGTTCAAGATAGTGAGACATCCCTGTTGGTCTCCAAGAAAGCTGATAAAAACTACCTTGACGACAGTGAGAGAACCCAGAAGTCATGTCTTGATGTAGTGTTCGAGTTACTGGCCACTACCGCTAGCACAAGCTCTTCGAACTCGCTACCTGAATCAGTTCGTCTTCTTGAGTCTCAGCTTCAAGTTGAAAGACATCGATCAGATGTGTTGCGACAGGAAGCTGAAGGACTGAGGAAGTCCCTGCAGAATTCAGATGCATACTTTCTGGTGCAACAGCAAGCGCTGGAGGATTTAAGCGCCAAACAAGAGAAAGTTAATAAGCTTGCTAAGCATCTTGCCAGCATTATGGGTACCCAGGATATTGTTTCTTGATATCTTCTGAAGTGGTTTCAGTTCTGGACATGTTTTGCTGCGGCGTTTATTTGCACTGGTCGCCAACTTTGACAACTAGTGTATATGATATGCTGCTTTGTTCCCTATATTTGCACTGGTGGCGAACTTTGATGCCCAGTGGATGTAATATGTGTAATAGCCGTGATAGCCTAGCGTAAGTTGCTTGCTTATTTATTTCCTTGTTGTCTTGTTTATTTGTTTGCTTGTAGTCAGTGTTGTTCTTTTTCCGCGGTTTGCTAGTGGCCGCAATAACCTTTTTTTTAAAACTAGGCCACAATAACCATGGGCTACATATTTACTGTAGTGACACTGGGCCTTCTACGGGGCGTAGAAACAATGGGCCTTCTACGGGCCGTATCATCAATGGTCCTTCTACGGGCCGTATTATCAATGGGCCTTCTACGGGTCGTATTATCAATGGGCCTTCTACGGGCCGTATGATCGATTGCCCAAACATGGGCCAATAACATACCGCTTTATGGCCGTAAATGGGCTAGAGTTGGAATCGTCCATTCATGGGCCGACCATAATGGGCCGTCGTTAATCGGCCGTATTTGATGACGCTATGAAAACGACCCAACGTATTAACGGGCCACAAACGGGCCGACTGTATGCACGGGCTGAATTTGGCCCACAAGCAGAAAATGACAGTAACGGGCCGTAAGTAACCGAATGCTGGAAATGAGCCCAAGAATAAATGGGCCCTGAGAAGGCTGAAAGATAACATGGGCTGGAAACGGCCCAACGGAATAATGGGTCGTTAATGGGTATAAAGTGATACACTGTTCATTACGGGCCAGTTTTACCACGGGCCGTTAACGGGCCGAGGGTTACTAAGGGCCTCAGATGGGCCAAAAGACGTCATGGGCCATACATGGGCCAGAAGTTAAAATGGGCTGGAATTAGATTGGACGGCCCAGATGACGCTATTGGGCCTAATTCAGATAGGCCGTAAACGGGCCCTGGGTTAGCAGGCTGTAAATGGGCTATATGCGAACAGGCCGTTAACAGGCTTGCCGTGGGCCGGCCCGCCACCTTTTGACCAAGTCAAACGGGCCGGCCTTTTCACAGGAATGGGCCTCTGTTGGGCCGTGCCACGTGTCGACGTATCATAGGCGCTTTGGGTCCAATGAGTGGATGACATCTGTACCAACAGTGAGCCGACACGTGTTTCCTCCAGCCAATGATGATTTTACACGTGGAAAATGCCCATTGGTCGGGGCTGTTAACGGGTTATCGGATCCAAAACTGGACCCGATAGCTTAACGGCGTTCCGTTACGGTGGATGCCACGTGTCGGTCACCCTTGACGAAAGCACTTCTGTGACACGTGATTTATCATCATGGAAGTGGACACTTCCGTGATGATAATTTTGGTAATGTCATGGAACACTTCTACGACAGCACAGGTATGACTATCTGGATTCTGTCATAAATTTGTCATGGATGTACATGCATGACAAAAAACGCGACCTACTGTGACAAACACGTATCATCACGGAAGTGTTTTTTTTGTACTGGGTAAAGGCTACACTTGACTTTTTATTGAACTAAAAGATGCAAAACATTACTCTAAATAACAGCAATCAAATCCTAATAAAGAAAATGACGCTCCAAGCAAAACACATATCATGTGGTGAATAAAAATATAGCTCCAAGTAAGGTCACCGATGAACAAAGACGAAAGAGGGGATGTCATCCAGGGCATCCCCAAGCTTAGGCTCTTGGTTGTCCTTGAATATTACCTTGGGGTGCCTTGGGCATCTCCAAGCTTAGGCTCTTGCCACTCCTTATTCTGTAGTCCATCAAAACTTCACCCAAAACTTGAAAACTTCACAACACAAAACTTAACAGAAAACTCGCGAGCTCCGTTAGTATAATAAAACAAATCATTCACTTTGGTACTGTCAAGACAAGATTCATAATTTTTCTCACATGATGCCTACTGTACCCTATCATTTCTACAATTTATATTAAGCAATATAAGCTACAAAAACTATAAAACAAGCAAACTATGCATTGAAAACAGAATCTGTCAAAAACAGAACAGTCTGCAAAGATCTGAATATCAACCATACTTATGTAACTCAAAAAATCTGAAAAATTAGGACGACCTGGGCAATTTCTATATCAATCTACTGTAAAAAATTCAGAATTTTTCGACGCTCCTGTGATTTTTACAAATTCTGGGACTGGGCGCAAAAGTTTCTGTTTTTGGACAAAATTAAATCAACTATCATCCACACTATTCCAAAGGCTTTACTTGGCACTTTATTGAAACAAAAGCTATAAAACATGATTACTACGATAGCTTAATGATGTGAACATGCAAAATTAGTAAGCGTAAATATTGGGTTGTCTCCCAACAATCGCTTTTCTTTAATGCCTTTCTAGCTAGGCATGATGATTTCAATGATGATCACATAAAAGATAAGAATTGAAACATAATGGGAGCATCATGAAGCATATAACAAGCACATTTAAGCCTAACCCACTTCCTATGCATAGGGATTTTGTGAGCAAATAACTTATGGGAGCAACAATCAACTAGCATAGGAAGGCAGAACAAGCATAACTTCAAGATTTTCAACACATAGAAAGGAAACTTGATATTATTGCAATTCCTACAAGCATATACTACTCCCTCATAATAATTTTCAGTGGCATAATGAATGAATTCAACAATATAACCATCACATAAAGCATTACTTTCATGATCCATAAGCATATAAATTTTACTACTCTCCACATAAGCAAAATTCTTCTCATTCGGAATAGTGGGAGCAAACTCAACAAAATAACTATCATGTGAGGCATAATCCAATTGAAAATTAAAATCACGATGACAAGTTTCATGGTTATTACTATTCTTTATAGCTTACATGTCATCACAATAATCATCATAGATAATAACTTTGTTCTCATAATCAATTGGAACCTCTTCCGAAATAGTGGATTCATCACTAAATAAAGTCATGACCTCTCCAAATCCACTTTCATAAATATAATCATCATAAATAGGAGGCATGCTATCATCATAATAAATTTGCTCATCAAAACTTGGGGGACAAAAAATATCATCTTCATCAAACATAGCATCCCCAAGCTTGTGGATTTGCATATCATTAGCATCATGGATACTCAAAGAATTCATACTAACAACATTGCAATCATGCTCATCATTCAAAGATTTAGTGCAAAACATTTTATAGACTTCTTCTTCTAGCACTTGAGCACAATTTTCCTTTCCATCATTTTCAGGAAAGATATTAAATAGATGAAGCATATGAGGCAACCTCAATTCCATTTTTTGTAGTTTTCTTTTATAGACCGAACTAGTGATAAAACAAGAAACTAAAAGATTCGATTGCAAGATCTAAAGATATACCTTCAAGCACTACCTCCCCGGCAACGGCGCCAGAAAAGAGCTTGATGTCTACTACACAACCTTCTTCTTATAGTGGTTGTGTTGGGCCTCCAAGTGCAGAGGTTTGTAGGACAGTAGCAAATTTCCCTCAAGTGGATGACCTAAAGTTTATCAATCCATGGGAGGCGTAGGATGAAGATGGTCTCTCTCAAACAACCCTGCAACCAAATAACAAAGAGTCTCCCGTGTCCCCAACACACCCAGTACAATGGTAAATTGTATAGGTGCACTAGTTCGGCAAAGAGATGGTGATACAAGTGCAATATGGATGGTAGATATAGGTTTCTGTAATCTGAAAATATAAAAACAACAAGGTAGCAAGTAGTAAAAGTGAGCAAAAACGGTATTGCAATGCTTTGAAACAAGGCCTAGGGTTCATACTTTAACTAGTGCAAGTTCTCTCAATAATGATAACATAATTAGATCATATGATAATCCCTCAACGTGCAACAAAGAGTCACTCCAAAGTCACTAATAGCGAAGAACAAACGAAGAGATTATTGTAGGGTACGAAACCACCTCAAAGTTATTCTTTCTGATCGATCTATTGGGCTATTCCTATAAGTGTCACAAACAGCCCTAGAGTTCGTACTAAAACAACACCTTAAGATACACATCAACCAAAACCCTAATGTCACCTAGATACTCCAATGTCACCACAAGTATCCGCGAGTTTGATTATACGATATGCATCACACAATCTCAGATTCATCTATTCAAACCAACACAAAGAACTTCAAAGAGTGCCCCAAAGTTTCTACCGGAGAGTCGAGACGAAAACGTGTGCCAACCCCTATGCATAAGTTCACAAGGTCACAGAACCCGCAAGTTGATCACCAAAACATACATCAAGTAGATCATGTGAATATCCCATTGTCACCACAGATAAGCACATGCAAGACATACATCAAAGTGTTCTCAAATCCTTAAAGACTCAATCCGATAAGATAACTTCAAAGGGAAAACTCAATTCATTACAAGAAGGTAGAGGGGGAGAAGCATCATAAGATCCAACTATAATAGTAAAGCTCGCGGTACATCAAGATCGTGCCAAGTCAAAAACACGAGAGAGAGAGAGAGAGATCAAACACATAGCCACTGGTACATACCCTCAGCCCCGAGGGTGAACTACTCCCTCCTCGTCATGGAGAGCATCGGGATGATCAAGATGGCCACTGGTGATGATTTCCCCCTCCGGCAGGGTGCCAGAATAGGGTCCCGATTGGTTTTTGGTGGCTACAGAGGCTTGCGGCGACGGAACTCCCGATCTAGGTTCTGTTCTTGAGGTTTGGGGATATATAAGAGGTGTTGGCGTCGAGAACAAGTCAGGGGAGTCCTCGAGTGGCCCACAAGGTCAGAGGGCGCACCCGGGGGGGTGGTAGGGCGCGCCGTCCACCCTCGTGGAGGCCTCGTGGCTCTTCTGGCCCAACTCTTTTGCTTCGGGGGCTTCTTTTGGTCCAAAAATAATCTTCATAAATTTTTGGTCAATTGGACTCCGTTTGATATTTCTTTTCTGCAAAACTCAAAATAAGGAAAAAACAGAAACTGGCACTGGGCTCTAGGTTAATAGGTTAGTCCCAAAAATCATATAAAATAGCATATAAATGCATATAAAACATCCAAGATAGATAATAGAATAGCATGGAACAATAAAAAATTATAGATACGTTGGAGACGTATCAGTATGTACCAGTAGCTATGTGTTTGATCTCTCTCTCTCTCGTGTTTTTGGCACGATCTTGATGTATCGCGAGCTTTGCTATTATAGTTGAATCATATGGTGTTTCTCCCCCTCTACCTTCTTGTGATGAATTGAGTTTTACCTTTGAGGTTTCACTATTATTGGATTGAATACTATTATGGATTTGAGAACACTTGATGTATGTCTTGCATGGGATACCCGTGGTGACAATGGGGTGTTCTATTGATTCACTTGATGTATGTTTTGGCACTCAACTCACGGATTCCCGAGGTGACATTGGGGTAATCTATGCATAGGGGTTGATCCATGTTTTCGTCCTTGTTTCTCCGGTAGAAATCTTGGGGCACTCTCTGAGGTTCTTTGTGTTGGATTGAATATTATGAATCTGAAGTTGTTTGATGCATATCGTATAATTGACCCACGGATACTTGTGGTGACATTGGAATATCTAGGTGACATTAGGGTTGATTGATGTGTGTCATATGGTGTTATTTTACTACAAACTCTAGGGATGTTTGTGACACTTATAGGAATAGCTCAATGGATTGATCGGAAAGAATAACTTTGAGTTGGTTTCGTACCCTACAAGCAATTTCATCTTATGTTCTCCACGATAGGAACATTGGAGTGACTTTTGTCGCACGCTGAGGGATTACCATATGATCTAATTATGTTATCATTGTTGAGGGAACTTGCACTAGTGAAAGTATGAACCCTAGGCCTTGTTTCCAAGCATTGCAATACCATTTTCGCTCACTTTTATCACCAGTTACATTGCTATTTTTATATTTTCAGATTATATAAACCTATATCTACCATCCATATTACACTTGTATCACCATCTCTTCGCCGAACTATGCACCTATACAATTTACCATTGTATTGGGTGTGTTGGGGACACAAGATAATCTTTGTTATTTGGTTGCAGGGTTGTTTGAGAGACCATCTTCATCCTACGCCTCCCACGGATTGATAAACCTTAGGTCTTCCACTTGAGGGAAATTTGCTACTGTCCTACAAAACTTTGCACTTGGAGGCCCAACACGAGTCTATAAGAAGAAGGTTGCGTAGTAGACATCAGGGTCAACGATCACGGAGGGGTTCTTCATCATCACCCTTGCACCTTCGATGATGCGTGAGTAGTTTACCACAGACCTACGGGTCCGTAGGCAGTAGCTAGATGGCTTATTCTCTCTTTTTGATCTTCAATACAACTCCTCGATGTTCTTGGAGATCTTGATGTGATGACTTTTTGCGGTGTGTTTGTTGGGATCCGATGAATTGTGAGTTTATGATCAGATCTATCCATGAATATTATTTGGGTCTTTGTTGAACTCTTTTATGCATGATCTTTATAGCCTCGTATTTCTTCTCCGAAACTTTGGGTTGGTTTGGCCAACTAGATTGATTTTCTTGCAATGGGAAGAGGTGCTTTGTGATGGGTTCGATCTTGCGATGCTCAATCTCAGTGACAGAAGGAGACATGACATGCACGTATCGTTGCCATTAAGGATAAAAAGATGGGGTCTATTACTACATGAATAGATCTTGTCTATATCATGCCATCATTCTTATTGCATTACTCCATTTTTCCATAAACTTAATACACTAGATGCATGCTGGATAGCGATCGATGTGTAGAGTGATAGTAGTAGATGTAGGCAGGGGTCTACTAATCTTGGACGTGATGCCTATATACATGATCATTGCCTTTGATATCGTCATAATTATTTGCTCTTCTATCAATTGCCCAACAGTAATTTGTTTACCTATCGTATGCTATTTTCTCGAGAGAAGCCTCTAGTGAAATCTACGCCCCCCCAGGTCCGTTTCCTATCATATTATTTTCAAATCTATTTATCCAAAAATCCAAAAATACCTTGTTGCATTTTTTCTTTACTTATTTTGTGTGTGTTTTTGCTAGATCTATTTATCAACTCTCATACAATTTAATCTATCTCAATACCGATGAGGGATTGACAACCCCTCTTACGCGTTGGGCTACAAGTTTTTGTGGTTTGTGTGCAGGTGTTGTTTACATAGTGTTGCTTGGTTCTCCTACTGGATTGATAACCTTGATTTCATAACGGAGAGAAATACTTACTGTTGTTGTGCCGCATCATCCTCTCCTCTTCGGGGAATTACCAATGCAGATACAAGCAATCACAGCATAACCTCGGAATCTATCCACCTTCTCCGTCGACATAGGCATAGTTTCGGCCTCATATGGCTTTACTGTTGCCACTTTGTCGTTTTTATATTCTTTTTCAGACCGTTTGTTTGATGGTTGTGTGCATCTTAGCTATGCAGAGGCCGGGTGTCGCTCTTTATGCTTTGTATCCGCTCGATGCTACATTTTGAGTTAATAAAACTGCCCTTTATAAAAAAAGCCAAGGAATGCACTGCTACCTCTTGAGCACTGCGTTGGTTTTCCCTTGAAGAGGAAAGGGTGATGCAGTAAAGTAGCGTAAGTATTTCCCTCAGTTTTTGAGAACCAAGGTATCAATCCAGTAGGAGGCCACGTTCAAGTCCCTCGCACCTACACAAACAAATAAAAACCTCGCAACCAACACAATAAAGGGGTTGTCAATCCCTTCACGGTCACTTACGAAAGTGAGATATGATAGATATGATAAGATAATATTTTTGATATTTTTATAATAAAGATGCAAAGTAAAATAAGAGACAATAAAAATAGCTAAGTACTGGAAGATTAATATGATGGAAAATAGACCCGGGGGCCATAGGTTTCACTAGTGGCTTCTCTCAAGAGCATAAGTATTACGGTGGGTGAACAAATTACTGTTGAGCAATTGATAGAATTGAGCATAGTTATGAGAATATCTAGGTATGATCATGTATACAGGCATCACGTCCGCGACAAGTAGACCGACTCCTGCCTGCATCTACTACTATTACTCCACACATCAACCGCTATCCAGCATGCATCTAGAGTATTAAGTTCAAAAGAACAGAGTAACGCTTTAAGTAAGATGACATGATGTAGAGGGATAAACTCATGCAATATGATATAAACCCCATCTTGTTATCCTCGATGGCAACAATACAATACGTGCCTTGCTGCCCCTGCTGTCACTCGGAAAGGACACCGCAAGATTGAACCCAAAGCTAAGCACTTCTCCCATTGCAAGAAAGATCAATCTAGTAGGCCAAACCAAACTGATAATTCGAAGAGACTTGCAAAGATAACCAATCATACATAAAAGAATTCAGAGAAGATTCAAATATTGTTCATAGATAAACTTGATCATAAACCCACAATTCATCGGTCTCAACAAACACACCGCAAAAGAAGATTACATCGAATAGATCTCCACGAGAATCGTGGAGAACTTTGTATTGAGATCCAAAGAGAGAGAAGAAGCCATCTAGCTAATAACTATGGACCCGAAGGTCTGAGGTAAACTACTCACACATCATCGGAGAGGCTATGGTGTTGATGTAGAAGCCTCCGTGATCAATGCCCCCCGGGCAGGACGCCGGAAAAGGTCCCAAGATGGGATCTCACGGGTACAGAAGGTTGCGGCAGTGGAATTAGGTTTTCGTGGATGCTTCTGTTGGTTTGGGGGGTACGTAGGTATATATAGGAGGAAGAAGTACGTCGGTGGAGCAACGTGGGCCCCACGAGGGTGGAGGGCGCGCCCAGGGGGTAGGCGCGCCCCTGCCTCGTGCTCTCCTGGTTGCTTTCTTGGCGTAGGGTCCAAGTCCTCTGGATCACGTTCGTTCCGAAAATCACGTTCCCGAAGGTTTCATTCTGTTTGGACTCGGTTTGATATTCTTTTTCTGCGAAACACTAAAATAGGCAAAAAGCAGCAATTTGGGCTGGGCCTCCGGTTAATAGGTTAGTCCCAAAAATAATATAAAAGTGTATAATAAAGCCCGTTAAACATCCAAAACAGAATATAATATAGCATGAAGTCATAAAAAATTATAGATACGTTGGAGACGTATCAAGCACCGGAAGAACCAAGGTATTGGTTTTGAACGAAAGTTCAATGCCAATAGAGTTGAGTGAGAAGAAGATCAATACCCCAAGACGAAGTTTGTTCCTCAACAAGAGAAGTATGACCCCACTTCTTTTGAGGGAACACATGCTCAAGATGATCTTCCACCACAAGACCACAAGCTAAAGGCCAAGGACAAGCTTCAAGAAGAGATTGACTCATTTGAAGATCCACCTCAAGCTTTGGTCAAATGGGTTCCCAAGACTTCATCAAGTTCTACTTCATCGAGTACTACTACAACTCCAAGGACTCCCATCAAGTTGATGTGGGTCCCAAAGAAGAAGAACTAGAGAGTTCTTGAGGGTGACTCCGCCAACAAACTTCACTCATATTCATTTATAGTAAGGACTTGTGCAACCAACTTCAATATCTTGCACTAGTTCATGGAGTCACAAACCCTCTTAATAGTACGACAAGGGACAAGGTATCCAATGCATTCATGGACATTATCTTGTGTGCATTTCATTCTATGTCTATGGATATCCTTGTTTGTTCCTTGTGGGACTAATCCATGTAGGTATTGAAAGTGCGAAACTCGAAGGATTGCTCCCAACTCTTGATGGTCTACATCAACACTGAGCATCTACATTCACAACATCTACATGAAGTCATCATCGACAAAACCCAAGGTTAGTTCATCCCTCTCTGGGGGGATATCACATCTAGGGGGAGTTCTACTCTAAAAAAATTGAGCCAAAGCAACTCTAATGATGTGAACGCATTAATGCTTTATGTAAAAGTGGTAACCCCACTTGTGCTTAAACGATGAGTATGCCCTACGATCAAATGTTCTCATTTAGATTCTAAGTCAATATACTCATATAAAGATGACCATGTCATCGCCCATTGCTTGATAGTTGCTAGTGTTGGTTGTGCATGTTTGACACGTATTCTATTTGCTATTTCATTGTGTGAGCATGTTGTTATGCATATTTCTCATTCGAGGACATCCAATTGTAGTTTGATTGGTTTGGTTTTATTTGGCCAGTTGGATGTACAAGAATGCTTAAGCACCTTCTCTAGTTATCTATCTCATCTTGTCTCGAATTCTATTCATGCTATACCCCTCCACCACCACTTACTCAGAGAGAGAGAGCCATCAGAATGAACAACTTCCATTACTCATTTTCTAAGAAGAGAACCACCTACTCATATGTTGAGGTCAAGAGATTCCAATCCAACCATTTGAACCTTGATTTCTAGCCTTTCGCGAGTTGCTTTCCA
This sequence comes from Triticum aestivum, assembly GCF_018294505.1. Classification (NCBI taxonomy): domain Eukaryota; kingdom Viridiplantae; phylum Streptophyta; class Magnoliopsida; order Poales; family Poaceae; genus Triticum; species Triticum aestivum. The sequence goes on along the minus strand of NC_057805.1, from coordinate 293,727,266 downwards.
TTCATTCTCTCATCCACCAAAACCAAATATGCGAGAGAGTGTTTGAGTGTTGGGGAGACTATCATTTGAAATACAAGAGCAAGGAGTTCATCATCAACAACACTGTCTATTGCCTTTTGGAGAGTGGTGTATTCTAAATTGGTTAGGTGTCAGTTGAGAGCCTCCAAGAGATTGTGGTGCTGAACCAAGTAGCTTGTAAGGGTAAGGAGATAGCATACTTCGTGAAGATCTACCCGAATGAGGCTAGTCCTTCGTGGGTGTAAGCCATGATGGGACAGACAAAGTTGTTTTTTCGTGGACCCTTCGTGGGTGGAGCGCTCTGTGGATTCGCGCAACCGTTACCCTCCGTGGGTTGAAGTCTTCATCGACGTGGCAAAAATCATCGTGTCTTCATTGCGTTTGAAATCTCCGACCTCTCCTTTAGATTCATATGCAAAGTCTTTACTTTCAGCTACACAACTCTTAGACTTGCATGTGTAGCGTGTACTTGACTTGGTAGACTTGCTAAAACTTGCCTACATCCAAAATTGGAAAAATGATAAGTTTTATTTGGTCAAGTAGTCTAATCACCCCCTATAGATATACTTTCGATCCTACAAGAAGACTCTGGGCGATGTATGGGAGCCCGCTGGAGGTCTCGTAACCGTTTCCTGCGACCTCCGCCACGCTCGAGGGCTACTGACAGGGTCCTATACCAGGATGGCTAATGCCAAGGAGCCCGGCCTCATCCAAGACATGGGCCCACCATGCCCAGACAACCCTAGGAGGCGAAGACGACCTTCGTAGTCCCCAAGAATAGAGGGCGGCAGCGCTCTAGATCGCATCTGCCATGTATGTTAGAGTAGTCATTATGGTATACGACTTCTAGTCCAAGTCAGTTTTGTACCCCTACCCCAAGTCGGTTTGTACCCTCTTATATATTCTTGTATGCCACACCAAATCATCAATAAGCAACAGTTTTATTCAGCTTTCATGGTATCAGATACCGGTCCCAGGGTTTAGGGTATGGCTCCGCCAACGCCACCGCCGCCGCCGCCGCCCGGCTACTTCGAGCACCGGGCCGCACTCATCGCCAAGGCTGCCAACGCCGCGGCCGCTTCTCTCTCGGCCCTCACCATAGCTCCACAAAACTACCCTGCACCCATCCTCGCCGCACCAATATCTCTTGCTGACACAATCTCCGACGTCAGCCCCTACATCCCCATAGTTCTTGATCTCGCCGCCCACAACTACTACCATTGGAGACATCTCTTCGATCTCCACCTTGGCCGCTGCAACCTGCGCTCGCATGTCGCCGCCAACTGTCTTCCCCGCCCTGACGATCCGCAATGGTTGAAAGACGATCTCGCGATCGTCCAGTGGTTCTACACCCGCATCACCACCGAAATCTTCAACATGCTCGATCACGACGGCGCCACCGCTGCCAACATCTGGCACTCCCTCCGTCAGCTCTTCCAAAGCAATACCGACGCTCGGAAAAACGCTCTCCACACCGAGCTTCGCAATATGGTGCAAGAAGACGCCCCGATGAACCTGTTCTGCCAGCGCGTTAAGACCATTGGTGATGAGCTCCGCGAACTCGGCGATACAGTTAGCGACTCACAGCTAATCAATATCGTCGTCGTCGGCCTCAGCGAAGACTTTGACAAGCAAGCCTCGTTCATACCGATGATACGGCCCCCTCCTACCTTCGCTGAAGTTCGTTCCTTGCTACAACTCGCGGCGGAAACACAAGCTCGCAAGGACTCTCGCCCCAAGGTCTTTCATGCTGCGGCTCATCCTCCTCTGCCGTCTACACCAGCGCCGCCTTCCAGGCCGGCTCCTGCCGCCGGGCCGTCCGCATCGTCATCTGTTCAACCGCCCCCAGGCTGGCGTCCTAGTCCGAACTACCGCGGCAAAAACCCTATTTACAGGCCACCGTCGACTCATTCGGTTCCGCCTACGACATCACCAGCATCGAGTCCTGCACCACCCACTAGTGCTCCATCTGCGGTTGCATGGCGGCCTCCTCATGATCCTTGGACGGGGCTTGTTCAAGCATGGCCCATGCCCTGGTCCGCTCCGTCCACCCTCGGTGCTCCGTCGGCATACTCAGGTGCCTGGCAACCCGGCCTTCGGCCGCCTACTGGTGCTCCCGGGGTTCTCAACCCCCGACAGCCGGCCAATGCCTATCACGCCGCCCTGACGTATGCTTCTTATGGTCATTACAGCACCGACGGCGGCGCCTACTACACACCTCAGCCGGCCGTGCTCCCGACGCCACCCCCACCACAGCCGGCCAATGCCTACTACACTCCCCAGCCGGCCCTACTGCCTTCACCATCGTATCCGCCGGCACTGCTTCCGACGCCACCCTCACCTGCGACGCCGAGCTGGGATCAAGCTGCCTTTCTCCAGGCCATGAATAACTTTGCTGCACAAGGAAACTCAGGTACGGATTGGATCTTTGATTCAGGGGCCTCTAGTCATATGTCTGCATCTAGTAATTGGTTATCTTCTTGCACTAAATCTCCTTTCCCTTCCATTATCCTTGGAGATGGATCATCTATTCCTATATATTGTGTTGGTCAGGCTCAACTTCCCTCTTCCACCAAACCTCTTTTACTTCGTGATGTTCTAGTTGCACCCGCCCTCATTAAAAATCTTATCTCTATTCGCCAATTTACTTGCGACAATCTAGTTTCGGCTGAATTTGACCCTTTTGGTTTATCTGTGAAGGATTACCTGACCAAGGCCGAGATCGCTCGCTTCAATAGCTCCGGTGATCTTTATTCTCTTAATGGAGTTCCTGCCGCCACCCCTCCAACATCCATGCTGGCCTCCGTCGATCTCTGGCATCGTCGCTTGGGCCATCCCAACCCCGCCGTCTTAGCTTCTATGCTTAGTGAATTTACCATACCATGTAATAGGGACTCTCATAATTCTGTGTTTTGCGAGTCTTGTCAATTAGGCAAACATGTGCGTCTTCCCTTTAGTTCCTCTAGTTCTTGTAGCACTTATCCCTTTGAATTAATACATTGTGATTTATGGACCTCTCCCATTGCAAGTGTTTCGGGTTTTAAATACTACCTTGTTATCCTAGATGATTTCACCCACTTTGTCTGGACTTTTCCTCTACGCAACAAATCCGATGTCCATTCTCTTTTCCTTAATTTTCAATGCTATGTGTCTGTTCACTTCTTCCTCCCAATTCGCTTTATCCAATGTGACAATGGTCGCGAGTTTGATAACATTAAAAATCGTACTTTCTTCTTACAACATGGCATCCTGCTTAGGTTCTCATGTCCCTACACCTCCCCTCAAAATGGTAAAGCAGAACGCTCTCTTCGCACCCTCAATGATATAGTTCGCACTCTCCTCATTCAATCATCTATGCCTCCCAAGTTTTGGGCTGAAGCCCTACACATGGCCACCTTCCTTCTAAATATTCGACCTTCCAAAACTAAACCCAACACTACTCCCTATTATTCCCTCTTTCTTTCCCACCCCGACTACTCCGCGGTTCGTGTTTTCGGCTGTCTCTGTTTTCCCAATGCCTACGCCACTTCTGCAAATAAATTGTCACCACGCTCTATCCCATGTGCTTTTCTCGGCTTCTCTGACGAGCACAAAGGCTATCACTGTCTCGACCTTCACACCGGACACGTTCATGTCTCTCGTCATGTCATGTTTGCTGAGCACATTTTTCCTTTCTCACAACGCACTACTACACCATCCAACACCCCTAGCTCCGCAAACACCCCCTCTCCCCGTCCTTTCCAACTATATACTCCCCTACCTGCCGAACACAACTTATCACCACCACCATTAACACCCACCATAGCCAATCCCAACCATACACTCACCCCACCTGAGACGTCCCCAACACCCCCGACCCCTGCTCCCTCCCCAACACCCCCGGCCCCTACTCCCACTCCACCACCCAGCCCTGCTCCCACTCCACTACCCAGCCCTACTCCTTCGTCCGACTCTTCCGCTGCGCCGGACTCACCAGTACCCACCTTACCCCCTCGTGCTATTCCTATAGCAGCCCCAATTAATGACCATCGCATGCGTACTAGGGCCAAATCAGGATTTCATCAACCCCAAGACCGCCTAAACCTTCATACCTCCGTATCTCTCACTTCTCTTCCAAAGAATTACAAAACTGCTCTACTTGATCCCAATTGGGCCGCTGCCATGCAAGAAGAATATAATGCTTTACTTCAAAACAACACCTGGCAACTTGTTCCTCGTCCTCCCAATACAAATATTGTTTCTGGCAAATGGATTTTTCGCCAAAAGTTCCACTCCGATGGGAGCCTCTCACGATATAAAGCCAGGTGGGTTTGTCGTGGCTTTTCTCAGCAACAAGGAATTGATTACGAAGAAACCTTCTCTCCTGTTGTTAAACCTAGCACCATTCGCACCGTTCTTAGTGTTGCTGTCTCCTCTTCATGGCCCATTCACCAACTTGATGTTAAAAATGCTTTCCTCCATGGTTCCCTTCAAGAAACTGTCTACTGCCAGCAACCTCTGGGTTTTGAAAATCCATCCTTTCCAACTCATGTATGTCTTCTTCAGAAATCTCTCTACGGTCTTAAACAGGCCCCACGAGCTTGGTTTCAACGCTTCTCCTCCTTCATTCAAACAATAGGCTTCACTCCATCTCTCTCCGACGCCTCTCTTTTTGTGTATCATCAAACTTCTGACACTGCCTATTTACTTCTCTATGTAGATGATATCATTCTTACCGCCTCCTCTCAAAAGTTCTTAGATCATATTGTCTCTTTTCTTAGATCTGAATTTTCTATGACTGACCTAGGACTCCTTCATCATTTCTTAGGCATTGCTGTTGTTCGAGATTCCTCCAGCCTTTTTCTTTCCCAACGCTAGTATATTCTTGATCTTCTTAATCGTGCTGGTATGCTTGACTGTCAATCATCTCGCACTCCTGTCGATACTAGTTTTAAACTTTCGGCTATCGGTGAACCCTTTTCCGATCCTACTCTCTATCGTAGCCTAACAGGTGCTCTCCAATATCTCACCATTACTCATCCTGAAATCTCTTTTGCTGTTCAACAAGCATGTCTCTATATGCATGATCCCCGGGTTCCTCACTATAATCATGTTAAACGCATTCTTCGGTATTTAAAAGGAACTCTCAATCATGGTCTCCACCTCAATAATTCTTCTCCAAACTCGCTTACCGCATACTCTGATGCAGACTGGGCTGGTTGTCCTGACACTCGAAGGTCCACTTCCGGTTTTTGTGTTTTTCTTGGTAACAATTTGATTTCTTGGTCTTCGAAAAGACAGGTTACAGTCTCACGTTCGTCGGCCGAGGCTGAGTATCGCGCTGTGGCACATGCCGTTGCAGATACAATCTGGATTCGGCAGTTACTCTCCGAGCTACACAGGCCTATTGAGCAGGCCACTATTGTCTACTGTGACAACATATCAGCAGTCTACATGACCAGCAATCCAGTTCAACACCGACGCACAAAGCATATTGAGATTGATATTCATTTTGTTCGTGAAAAGGTTGCTCTTGGTCAGGTTCGGGTGCTTCATGTTCCCTCTACGGCTCAGTTTGCTGACATTTTCACCAAGGCACTGCCTACTAAGCCGTTTCAAGATATCTGTTTCAGTCTCAACGTCGTCGAGCCTGCCGTTGATACTGCGGGGGGATGTTAGAGTAGTCATTATGGTATACGACTTCTAGTCCAAGTCAGTTTTGTACCCCTACCCCAAGTCGGTTTGTACCCTCTTATATACTTTTGTATGCTGCACCAAATCATCAATAAGCAACGGTTTTATTCAGCTTTCAATGTAAACCCTAGACCTCTCTTGCCTATATAAAGGGAGGTCCAGGGAACTCATTCATCATCTATCCACAGATAGGAAAACTCTCGGTAGGAATCACATTCACCACTATAACCCCTCGCACGAGGTATCCTTTCATTATAAATCATCAAAAGCACCAGGACGTAGGGTATTACTCTTCGAAGGTTCAAATCTGGATAAACCCCTCGTGTGAGCTCCGATTCATGACTTTCAGCTACGTTTGAACCCCTACAGAGGGATTTGGCGGTATTTTGCACCCTCGGCGTATTCTATATAAGCCACCAATAGATAAAGTTTGTGGATGTGTGGGAGAAGGATGAGATGAGACCCAAGGTCGTCCTAAATCGTGGAAGTACTGGTAGGAGAGGGATGAGTTGAGGCCCACATGGTATCGTCCGGCAGAAGGAGTATATTATTATATAGTAATAATAAAAGCAAGAGAGCCGAGGTCAACGTCCGTAAACGGGCAGGGTGCCGAAACGAGAGCCTCTAAAACCGAATCGAATCGAATCACTTAACTTTTCCCGTTTTAACGTTAGGAACCCCCTACGGAACCGCCAATAACTCGGCACGCAATGCCGACGGACCCGACCCGTCCACCACCCGATAGATAAAATTGGCCGGGAGCCCCCTGGGGATCAATCCTAATCGCTTGCCGACCCTCGACAGCACAGTCTAACCTGTCGCGCCGCTGCCGTATCATTGGTGGTCGCCGCGGCGCCGCCTATTATATTGCCCCTTCGATTTCCTTTCTGCCTTCTTTTTCTCTCCGCGACGCAACAACGCCAACGTTTTGGTTCCTTCCTTCCTTCCTTGCCTGCTTTCGTCTCCTCTCCTCTCCACGCCCGCCGATCCCACAGGGAACGATGGTCGACACCAGGCGGAGCGCCGCGGCCAAGCGCCCCTCGGACGACGACGACAAGGGCTCGCCGCCGCCGCCGTCCGACCAGGCGCCGGGGGCCGAGGCCCAGTCGTCGGGCGCCCGCAGGCCCGGCAAGCGCGCCAAGGTCCGGATCTCCCCCCTGCATGCGCCGCGCTCGCTTTTCGCTCGCCTTGATCCGCCCTTGCTCATCACACGACGCTCTTCTTCTTCGCAGGCTACGGCGCCCGAGGAGGATACCACCAAGACGGCCGCGCCGGCGACAGATGCGGCCGAGGCGGCGGCTGAGGCGGCTATCGCCACCGGTCCGCCGGTCGCACCGCCGGACACCACCGGCCTCCAGGCGCTCACCGGCGCCATGGACAGGCTGGAGGCCTTCCTGAGGTCAGGGGAGGCGGCGTCGAATTCGGACGGTACGAGCCTAACCTTTTGGATTCTGCTGGCGCCCAAAGACGTGCCTTTTCGGCTGGGGCCTTTGGGTCTGATGATTTTTCTCGCTTGCGTAGGGCATAAGCGTGGCGCCGCTGACAAAGATTTATCCGCAATGTTGAAGAGGGCCAAGGATTTGTCTGCCAAGGCCACATCCAACAAACGCCAGGGCGCACTGGGCAGCAGGCGCCAGGAGCCCTGGTGCAGGCTAATCTCACAGTATGCCACGGTGCGTCTTCTTTCTCATCAAATCGAATTGCTTTCACTTCCTTTTTTCCCTATGCACTTAGAATATACTTATGCCAATACCATCATCAGCACTTCTCTGCTTATACAAAACGCCTGCTGTTAAACCTCGTCTTCCCTCTCAGAATAGTTGTTTTGGCAAACAATCTCTTTTAGCGAAAGCATTTCATTTCAGGCTGAAGTGTGTATTTCCACACCGTTACACGAAACCCTTGATTTTCCAACCAATATGTTTGCTGAATTGCTCGCTCCTCTTTCATCACTTTGGGATGTATTCAGCATCTCATAGAAATATATCTCTTGAGTGTCCTGGTCCTGCGTCCTGAATTGAGATATATTTATACATTCTTTGCTGTGTTCTCTCTGGTCTCTACTAGTAGAGACATACAATGTTGGATTATGGAAAATTTGCAATCAGATAACTTGTCAAACACCGTGCTTACTGTTCGGCGCATTGTGTTTTTGCTACTTCTTGAGCTTTGGTGTCAACTTCCTGGTATCAATCTTAAAAAAAAATGGTTTGGAAGTAGTGATGTTATTGACTTATATTGTACAAATTCAAGTCTAACCTTCAAGGTTAATTGCCTAAATATTTGTATTTCATTATTTTGATTAGAAGAGACTACATAATACCTAACAAATTCATCACATACTAGCAGCTCTTCATTTAGTTGACTGCATTTCTATTCGTTTTGCAGGATCCTTCCCTTCCTATTCATTCCTCCTATTTTACTGTTGGTTATGGAGCACAATATGATTTGAGACTGGGCGAGTCATCTACTAGCTCACTTGTTTGTAAACTGAAGCTTGCTACTAAGGTATAAATTTTCTTGCAAAATTTATGAGTTACAGTGTTATGCACTTGGTTTACCTCCTATTTACCCCTCTTTTTTTTATGTTGACCTTTTGATATCAGCGAGGTGCTCTACTTGAAATACACGAGCCCAAAGTTGTTCGTGTAAATGGCAAGGCTTTGGACAAGAATGCTAAAGTTACCTTAAATGGAGGGGATGAAATTGTCTTCAGTTCACCTTTGAGGCGTGCTTACGTATCCTTTATTTTATTGCCTGCCGTCTGTATGCAGCAGATAGGTTGCTGGTTCAGCTTGTGGTCTACACTGATGAAGGGGCTTTGGTTCTATTGTTCAGTTGAAGTAGTATGCAATGGTTAGGCAAATAAAGTTGTTGCTGTTTGAAGTCCTTAATTAATGTGATGATAGATATTTCAGCAACACCAGCAGGATAAATCAAGCACTTCAGCGTTTTCCTCTACTTGCAGTAGTATCCATCAGGGGCAACATTCACTTATCAAAGATATTCAAGATCATCTGTCATCTAAAGGACCCAAATTACCATCCTTTTACTTTGGTAAAAGCCGACCTCCATTGACTCCATTGACTCCATTGATGCCTATTGGTGAGACTAATGTATTTTATTTTAAATTTGCACTTTATTGTGGTATAAAAAGGCTGCTAAGGTAAATCACCTTTTGCAGGATCATCTGCGGATCCAGATATATTTGGTAGTTTCTGTAAAACAAGGGAGGACCAGTCTAACTCTGAAGAAAGTACACAGTCTGCCCGGTCTCAACTATCAAAGGAGGATCTAAAAAATGCAACACATGATGCTAGTGACATATCTGAGTCATTTGATAATTTTCCATATTATCTAAGGTAAATTCTTATGATATCTTGTAAATATACTTAGTTATTACATGTGATATTGGTCTGTCCTCATCTGGGGTATGGAGTTGGTAAATATATGGCTTCTGTGCATCATAATTTTGAACATGTGTAAGATGCTCGGTTGTTCAGCATATGTTGCTCCTATTCCCTAGTATTACTAATTGCGTGATGGATTAGGATACTTGGACAATCTGTATGATGATCTCTTTGTTAGCGATCACAGATGTAATGTGTTGGTTTAATTTTGTCCCATGATTAAGAACAGTGTCCTGATACTAGTTGTCTTTGCAGCGAGGATACCAAATGTGCTCTTCTGTCATCAGCATTTGTGCATTTACAATGCAAAGACTATATTGAGTTTACCAGACACATTTCTTCTCTCGGTCAACGAGCATTGCTATCCGGTCCGGCAGGTATCTACCGTGCACTTGTTGTAAGCTTGGTATTGTATTGTAGCTTTGCTAATTTTACAAAGATCTGTACAAGTATATTAAGTGCAGCAACCTATCTTTACAGGGACTGAGATCTACCAACAATATCTGGTGAAGGCACTTGCAAAACATTTCGGTGCAAGGTTGCTCACAGTCAATTCTTCAATGCTGTTCGGTGTAAGCTTCTTAGCAATCACCCACGTTTTCTTATCGACATTACTGTTTGTTCTCTGTTTTCTTTATCAACTCATCGACATAAATGGTTTACTCATCTTCCTGTAGTTCGTTTTGCAAAAAAGACAAAAAAACCTTGCTTTTGTGTGATTCCCATAAGAGTAGTCTGTATTTTGTTTGGTAATATATTTAACTAATTGAGAAACTCAAAACATATATTTCTTGTTTTAGGGGCAGACTTCCAAGGAATTAGAGTCATACAAAAAAGGTAAGAACATTGATATTTTACGATATTTTGTAGGCCATCGTCTTTTTCTGGTGCAAGTTTATGGCTGATCAGTAGTATCAATGATACTCTGGAACATGGTTCAAATGTTTCGGTATGTCTGTAAAATAAATGTCATTGATAATCTGATATTTTGTTCAGGTGATAGAGTGAGGTACATTGGTTCATTACTGCCGACAAACGTTATCCTTGACGGACATAGGTATTCATTGTCTTGGCACTATTTGCACTTCCTGCAACTATTTGCAGTCATTCTATTTTGAATGAAATTGTTTGATGTTTTGGTTCAACGAACAAAATAAAGAGGGTGCAATTTTTTTGATTTGTCTACTGTCTTTCGTTGCTTCCTGAGGTTTATGAAGATGTGGATATCTCGTCCTGGGAAAGCATACAAACTTCTCATTGTTGTTATTACCTGCAACTTAATGTTCTATAATGCTGCCTCTGGCTGATGTTAGATTGTTTGATCTGTAGTCCTCCAGAATTTGGCTCGCTAGGTCAAATATGTCTTCCTTTCGAAGAAAATAGATCATCAAAGGTTGGGGTAAGGTTTGATGAACAAATCCCAGGAGGTATTGATCTTGGAGGCAGTTGTGAAGTTGATCATGGCTTATTTTGTTCAGGTTAGTCTTTGGTGTGTTCATTTTTTTTCTAAAGAAATGACGATAAATTGAGTGTTGCTAGTTGTGCTTAAATTTATGGTTACAGTGAAGTTCAGTTCAGTTCAGTTGCTTATTTGAATTCCAATCTACTGTCATTCCAGTTGATTCTTTATGCCTCGACAGTCCAGGATGGGAAAATAGATCCAAGCACCCATTTGATATGATCATTCAGGTATGTACATCTATGCATTAATTTTAGTCATGATCTGCATCAATGTTATTTTTGCTTTCCTTATTAACTGTGTGTGTTCCACAGTTTATCTCTGAAGAAATACAGCATGGTCCTATGGTCCTATTTCTGAAGGACACAGAAAAAATATGTGGGAATAATGATTCCTATTATGGTCTGAAGAGCAAGCTTGAACATTTCCCGGCAGGTGTCTTTATTGTTGGTTCTCATATCCAGCCTGACAGTCGCAAAGAGAAGGTACTGTTTGTAGAGTTTGTTTATTGTGATCTATGAATGCTCATTGTAAATCTTTTGCGTGGTTAACTTGTCACTTATAGCTAACAGAGATACTTGCACATGCAGGCAAATGCGGGGTCTCTTTTCCTTTCAAAGTTCCCTTATAGCCAAGCAATTCTTGACCTTGCATTGCAGGTAGCTTTTAATTGTATTGTACCAAATATTACCATTTGTTGCGAAAATAGTTTATGTTTATGACCTATATTAGTTTTTTCAGAACTTTAATTAGCTAGCAACAGGGGTACAATCAGCGTTTAACGCCATTTCAATTTCCCTTGGGTAGTTTCGCAGCCAAACTGTAGTTCTACCTGCACCCTACCTTGCTTAGCTAAGTCATGACTAATGGCTATCCTGCACACACACACACACATCCGTTTCCCTCATCATCTCACATATAACACTAAAACATACCTATATTAGTTAACTGTGTTGGAAATAATGTTTCTCGTTCGGGAATTCCTTTCGCAGGAAATATGTGGGACCTCAGTTCAACCTTGGACCAATTTTTTCCCTTTTTATGTATCTTCCTTTGGCATTGTCAGGCCAGATTTTTTCTGTGGGTTGCACATTTGACAATCAATACACATAATTTTATAGTCTTGCATGATGGTTTCATACCATCACAAATCCAACATTAAGTTTGAAATTTGCCAATAGTACCATACAAGTGGACCCATGGGTTGCGTTTCACGATGATGAATAGTGGATGCCTGAAGGGCTGATTCCTTGAAGTTCTTCAAAATTTTGGGTGTGCCGGTGCATGCACAGCATTCCCCTAGTATGGCTTCTCTTTTTCCGGTGTCATCATTGGCATATAGGACACACCAATCCTAAGAGTAATACGTAAACCTACGAAGAAGATACTTAGCCTTTTTTTGACGAGTCTGGTAGTGTTCGGTTCCCAGCCTCAGTTTGTCACGCCTAACCTTGTGGGCACAAGTGACACTATTTCTTAGGTATGTGTTCCTGACCACAGCTGTGGCTGGCCACTTTATTACTCATGAGTGACACTATTTCTTAGGTATGTGTTCCTGACCACAGCTGTGGCTGGCCACTTTATTACTCATGTAGTGCATGTGTCATACATATAACCTTTTGCCAACTTTTGCTACACTTGTGCCTCCATTATTGCCAGGAACACTTTTGTGGCAAACTAGTGCGACATCATGCATTTAGGAACAGCGTTTTTTTTAATTCTCTGTGGCTTCTTTTGTAGATCTTTTCCATCATTTGACTTCTAATTGTTAAAAAAACTAGGCGACGTGCACGTTATGATTTCAGAAGTCTTCATTCTCCACCACATTGGTGCTTTCTTGTTACAAACTGACACAAGGAAATGCAGGACTTGGATCGAGTACATGATAAAAGTAAGGAAATGTCAAAGGGGATGAGGCATCTAACAAAGATTTTCCCAAATAAAGTGACGATCCAACCACCACAAGTATGTTACTCGAGTTAATCTGAAAGAATAGTTCATCTCGTGTGTAGTCCCTTCTGTCATCTTAACATCTGGAAGAACTGTTTACAGGATGAAGTTGAGCTTTCACGGTGGAACCAGATGTTAGATCAAGATATCGAAATTCTTAAAGCAAATGATAACACTTCAAAAATACGCTCTGTAAGTCACAGTTCTAAAAACATTTCTCACCTAAGTATGTTTGCAATTATTTGTTTACGAGTATACTCTGTTGTTTTCATTAAATGTTCTGGGTACTGTTTATCTTTCTTTAATCTGTTGTTTTGTTTGAACTAGTACTGTTTGTGTTTTCTAAATTATAAATAAAGATAAGCATATAGCGCCGGTCTTGGCTTTGACATCTGTTCATGTTGCATACCTTGAAGCTTATGGTGCTGCACTATTTTATTATTCTTATTCATCTCTAGATTTGTGTCAAAGCATGTAACAGTTTCAGAAATTCTGTGAGTAACTAGAGATATATAGCTTCTCTTTTACCATCTACCGGGAGCTAAGCAGGTGGGTATGTTTTGATAGGATTATCATTGACTTTGCTATAATGTTTCCAGTTTGGTTACTTAATGGACTCGTCACTCCCATGAACTTATTTGTTATTCTTAATTAGAATTTTATTGGTTTTGTTAATATCCGTGTGCAATTCCTTTCAGTTTCTAACGCGGATTGGCTTGGAATGCTCTGATCTTGAGGCAATATGTGTCAAGGATCGCACCCTTACAAATGAGTGTGAGTAGCATTTCTATTCAAGTTTCTGCCAAGTTACAATTTTGTCCAATTGCATGATGTGTTCATTATGTTTATTTTTCAGGTATTGATACAATAGTTGGTTTTGCTTTGAGCCATCAACTAAAGCACTTAACAGCTACAAACCCTGACCCTTCAATTGATTTGCAGTTTTCCCTATCTAGTGAAAGGTTCCCCATCTATTTTTTTGTTATCCATCAAGTTGACTACACAATTTATTCTGGTTCCTCATGAACTTAATCATTTAACCTTTATTGACCATTCCAGTCTGAAGCATGGAGTTGATATGTTGGAAAGTATCCAGTCTGGCCCTAAGACCAGCAACAAAAGGAAGTCACTTAAGGTATGCCTTCGTTTAGTATATCCACTTTCTTAAGCATTTGTACTGTTTTATGCATACTGTTCATGAAGGGACAGGCCTGGCGCAGTGGTGAGGTACTCCCCACTTGTGCCAAGAGGTCCTGAGTTCAACGCAACCTCTCTGCATTGCACTGTGCAGGGGTAAGGCTTGCCTTGTATAATCCTTCCCCAGACTCCCAACTGATGTGGGAGCTTCTAGCACTAGGCCTGTCCATTTTTTTAAGCATACTGTTCATCCAGCTCACTTGTATAGTTATGCTATGCACCTTCATGACTATTTCATCTATAGTAGCTGAGAGGAAACTATGCTACAGTGCTATAACTATATGAAATCATTACAAATGAATAGAGCTAACTGTTCTTTCCAACAATGCCAGGACATTGCTACGGAAAACGAATTTGAAAAGAGGCTTCTTGCCGATGTTATACCTCCAGATGAAATAGGAGTTACATTTGAGGACATCGGAGCACTGGAAAGTGTCAAGGAAACTCTGAAGGAGTTAGTGATGCTGCCCTTGCAAAGGCCTGAATTGTTTTCCAAAGGACAACTTATGAAGGTATATATTATTTATATACTTTAAAAGCTGTTTGAAAAATGGTATTTCTTGGTAAAGTTTCCGTATTGAAGTCAAATATTAATTAAACGCCAAAACTTTACCAAGAAATACTCCTCAAAAAGCAGGCTCTTAGGAACTTCTGTGTTTTTGTAGATATGCTATATTGTATGAACGTATCACTTCTCTTGCCTTTTGTCATTTAATATAAATCTAGCAAGTGAAGCAAGTTTAATCCCTTGGTGGTCAGTTGATCATAAACTAAAAGTTTATGCCTTTCACCTTTTGGTTTTCGGAGTTGCCCAATAAATAAGGCACCTAATAAACATGGTGAAAGAAGTTATATATGCCAATCTGAATAGCAAAATATAGCTACCACTCCCTCTGTTCCTTTATATAAGGTGTATTTGTTTTTTCAAATATCAAATGAGTGCATGTTTGACCGAGTTTTTAGAAAAATATATAGTTTCTACAATATGAAATTTAAATTTATACCATTTGATCCATCATAAAAAGTAGTTTCATATTATTTAGCAAAGTTATGATCATTTGTTCTGTTTATGAAATAGTGGAACCTTTTATCTCTAAGCTGACTATTGTTACTTCTGTTATGCTAGCCATGTAAAGGGATATTACTTTTTGGTCCGCCTGGTACGGGGAAGACGATGCTTGCGAAATCTGTGGCAACAGAGGCTGGTGCTAATTTCATAAACATATCAATGTCAAGTATATCCTCAAAGGTATTCCATTTGATAGGATTGGCTGATGTTTTGCCTTATTTCTGCATTCCGGGTGTTTGCGTCATCAGCTCTAAATCACCTGTTGTTGCAGTGGTTTGGTGAAGGAGAGAAGTACGTGAAAGCTGTGTTTTCACTGGCAAGCAAAATTGCTCCAAGTGTCATTTTCGTAGATGAGGTAAGCTAATGCAACTGTGACTATTTAATATCGATAATTTTGTTGCACTGTATGGGCACATACTTGCTAAGTTGTTAATTCTGAAGGGTGCTGCTTATTTTCTTGCCGTTTTTGCATTTTTTAGGTTGATGGCATGTTGGGTAGACGTGAGAACCCTGGAGAGCATGAAGCCATGCGCAAGATGAAAAACGAGTTTATGGTGAACTGGGATGGGTTAAGAACAAAAGATAAAGAACGCGTATTAGTCCTTGCTGCGACTAATAGGCCATTTGACCTTGATGAAGCTGTTATTAGGAGGCTTCCAAGGAGGTTATTTTTCAGTTCTTTCTTCGGATTCATATTCTGATACTCAGAGAAATTATAGTTTATTGACTGATCATTTTATGGAAATTGTTTTCTTTAGGTTGATGGTGAATTTGCCTGATGCATCAAATAGAAGAAAAATTATTAGCCTCATACTAGCCAAAGAAGATTTGGCAGATGACCTTGATCTTGAAGCCATTGCTAATTTGACGGAAGGATACTCGGGCAGTGATCTTAAGGTATTGTACTACTATAATGAGTCCTGCGGCAAACGCGTTTCTTTTCTACTATGCTCATGCTCTTCTGCAATTATTTTTCAGAATCTTTGTGTGACTGCTGCTCATCTTCCTATTAGAGAGCTCCTTGAAAAGGAGAAAAAGGTTACTTCTATCCTCCCAAACTTGTATAGTTTCTTTGTTATGTAGCCTTATGGTTGAAATTGTAATATACCCCCTCCGTTCCAAAATTGGTTTGACTGTCTGTACTTGACCTTTGACCATAAACCTCTGATGCATTATTGGACTAACTATTGGTCAAATCTTGAATCTGTACATCAAAAGCTACGCCTTATATTTTGCAAAAGAGGTACTCCCTCTGTCCCAAAATAAATGTCTCAACTTGACACTTACTTTGTGACAGAGGAAGTAGTATATACTCCCTCCGTTCCATATTACTTGTCGCTGATTTAGTACAACTTGTACTAAATCAGCGACAAGTAATATGGAACGGAGGGAGTAGATTAGTAATGAAATCAATGGAACATGACCATCTTCTGTATTTATATTTGACAGTGATGGATGATGTGAAATGGATTTGACCTTTTGTGTGTCCACTTGCAGGAGAGAGCTTTGGCAGAAGCAGAAAACAGACCATTGCCCCAATCGTGTTCTAGCAGTGATGTCCGTGCCTTGAGAATAAGTGATTTCAAACATGCACATGAACAGGCAAGTTAGCTATGCTGTATCATGCTAAGTATTTTTAAACCCTGATATAGAAGAAAGAAATTGTGCTGCCTGATAGAATGTCCTGACCTTGTATGTCACTTGCTTGTAGGTTTGTGCAAGTGTATCTTCTGATTCAACGAATATGAATGAGCTTGTTCAGTGGAATGATCTCTACGGAGAAGGTGGGTCGAGGAAAACGACAACGCTAAGCTACTTTATGTAGCGATGTTGAGAGCTTGTACATACATGATAAACCTTAGCACAGAGCAATGGCTGCGATTGGAGGGGGGCTACAGTAAAAAGAAGTGTAGGCATCTGCTGCTAGTCATCAGATCAAGAAGGGACCGTCATAGTGAGAGCAACGGAGGGATGCAAATCTGGTTGATGCCTTGTGGCAGGTCAACAACAGCACAGCTGACATGGCCTGCTCCAGCGCATCACCATCCAAAGGAGATAGATTTGTATTTGTAGCACCATCATGCTCGGGTCAGGGCCGGTTCATGCCGGCCATCGTTTTTCGTCGGTTATTATTGAGAAAATCTTTGTTTAGATTGCAAGTTGTAGAGCCTGTGCAAGTGTACAGTATGAATGAGCATCAGGTCAGGTCAATTAACTTGTTATTGTGGTCAGTTCAGGGAAATATTCATTTTATTAACCAGATTAATTTATTACTTGGTGTCGTAATCATCTTCTACGATTTGAGTCTCGCCCTGGAGAGATTTTTCTTTTCTTTTTTGTCATTAGTGGAGTTGATTATTTCATTTAGCCCCTTGGTGGCGCCGGCGTGCAGGATCACGCCACTGGGACGAGAATGATGTAGTTCTAGTGCATTTCCATTCTTGGTGTCGTAATCTTTGACGATTCAATATTTCTTGTCCTCGCCTGTGTGATTCTACTGGGAGAATTGTACTATGTATCATAATTGTGCAGGTGTATCCAGAAAGCTTTAAAAGAAATGGTTTTCTAATCTTCCACTTGAAGCTCTCCTTGAAACTTTTAATCCAAGAGAATTCTTGCATTTTCGTTCTTAACAATTTTCTAAACAATTTTTAGTATATATTTTCGGGCTTTCAGTTTATGTAGAGTTCATTATGTTTTGATACTTCACTGTGGATGTTGGACACCAGAAATAAATTTACTTTTTTTTCCTTTTGTCCAAGAAATCACACATTTAGTAAACTACATGTTTGTTGAGCTGATAAATATCCAGAAAATAGTTCGAGTAAATGAATCCTGTGCAAGAACAAGTTTGGGCGTTTCATCGAAATATGCATGCATATAAATTTTTGGGAAAAAAAATCCCAAGAGCCAAAAGGCTGCGTGCATGATCTTTTCTCTGTCTTATTCCTCTGGTCTCTGGTTTTCGAGTCTTTGCAAATATTTCTTTTTTGGAAAATGAGAATTCTTCCTCCGGACTTGCCGACATTCACATGGATCAAGTGGATGAGATCATTCCAGCAGTCTTACTTGCGATGGATCTGCACGTCTCATATTATTGTGACCTGAAGAATAGTCTAGTCGTCTCTCTCACAAATAATGGTCTTACATAGCTCATCTCTATAAACGTCGATGGTGAAGAAGTCGAAGTAGTTGGATCGAGGGCGATGAGTGATGACGATGACACTTGTGGGCGTGTTTGTAACGTTTTTGTGCCTGTTTCTTTTCACTTACTAACTGCACAATCCTCCTCCTCCTCCTCCTCCTCCTCTTCTTCTTCTTAAATGATGAAAATGAAAGTCTTTTGTCTTGTTGAAAAAAGGAAACGCTTTATCGCAAAAAAGGAAAAAGGAAACCCTTACTGAACCTCCAGAAGTTGAGCAGGAACCCTCATTGGTTTTGTGGTGCATGAATAGACAGCACAGCAAGTCTCCATTCAGTTAACTAGGCAAGAAGAAGAAAACACGGTTCTGCCATGACTGCTGGGTGCATGAAGCAGCCGATCGGTGGCCTCCTTGATCTTGAAGAAGCGCATGCAGCGTGCTTTGGATGGGGCGCCAAACATTTCCAAGGACATGATTGAACATAAACTTATTCTTGCTTAATTGATTGGCAGACCTCACGCCTAAACAAATCACGCCACAAAAGGTTTTCCAAAGAAAGAAAGAAAGAAGAAGACTGGTCTGCAGGATAGATGCATCTGAGCATGCATCTAACAAGAAAATTACACCCTGTCCCTGCACGTACGATGCGATGCTCACATGGAGTGGTTTATGAGGCCATGCACCACAAGGAGCCCCATGATGAGCGAGTGGTCCACGTTGGGCTCCACCACCAGCGTCAGCACGTCCTCGCCCAGGGACACCCCCGTCGCCGTCAGCTTCCTCTTCACCTCCGCCACCGCCAGCCCGGTGGCGTCGTCCACGATCCACGAGGCGCGCGCCGCCTGCTGCCGCCGCCTGCCGCCGTCCATCTTGTAGCGCACCGCCTGGCCGTCGCTCCTGAACTCGCAGCGCGGGCCGCGGCCCCACTTGTTGCTCACCACCGTGAACCACGGCCGCCCTCGCCCCCGCGGCGCGTCGCCGCGCTCGGGCTCCTCCCACCCGCCGCACCTGTACCCCTCCCACCTCCTGAACTTCTTGAGGACCTGGAGCACCACGCTCCCCGTGATGTCCATGAGGCACACGTCCACGGAGCGGTGGGAGCCGTAGTTGTCGACGCGGTAGACGATGCGGCCGCGGGAGTCGAAGACCGTGCAGCCGCTCCCGTTGAGCACCAGCGACTTCATCCAGATGGTGAACACCTCCCTCTGCTGGCTCCTGTGCTCTTCCCCTTCCCCTCCTTCCCCTTGGTCTTGGTCTTTGACGACTTGGCCTTCGCCGGCCGCCGCCGCTGGCTCCTCAGCCGGAGGAGCACCGGCGGCCGGCGTGTCTTCTAGAAGTAGCCGCTTCTGCGACGAACAGGAGGCCGAGGAGTGTACCTTGACCTTGGGCGTCCAGAGTTCAGCACCAAGGCACCACCTTGCGCCTCCCATGAGTGGCCCGCACAGATTAACTCTTCCACTACTTGATTATGGGAGGTATGGGGGTTTCTGTAACCATTGAGGTCCGAGTGTGTGTGTGTATATATTTATACACACACACACACACGCAACTACACAAGAGAGAGAGAGAGAGAGAGAGAGAGAGAGAGAGAGAGAGAGAGAGATTATATTAGCTTAAACGTGTGGGAGATAGAGATAGGCAGTAGTAGAAGCGTTTGTTTTCTGGCCTGCATTGAGGTCGTCAGCCGTACTCCACTTACCGCATTTGATTTATGTCATCCTTATCAAGTTGGCACACATTACTAGCTACCCCGGCCTGTATATCTATAGCTGATGCGGAGACTTTTTTTGTAATCCCAACTAGTGCTTACTGCTACGTACGTACGTACTGATTAGTGATTACAGTAGTAGTATTTCGTTGGTGCAGCCTCCAGTCTGCACGCCACGGCAGGCTGTCACAGCAACAGTGTTACGATGCTTTGCCGACCAGCACTAGACTCCGGGGTCGCCTCTTGTCCCTTTGAATTGAATTGCTTCATTATTTGGAAATTATTAAGCAGGGTGCATGCATGCATGCATCTCGCTCGCCTACAATGCGCTTATATATTTGCCAGATTTTGATCTCTCCATATGGGTTGTATCATAGATTTGTATTGTGCGTGTATGATACCATTTTCATGGTGCGTAGGATCACACGACTCTGTTCGGTCTAGTTCCTTGTGGTGGAAACTGTCCATTTGGTTTTACCAGATTTAGATTTCTCACACCGCGTTCTATCATAAATTTGCATTATGCGTGCATGATGTTGTCTTCATAGTGCATAAGATCTTGCATAAGATCACACGACCTGAGTGTAGCTCAGTTCACTATAGTAAAAACGTATGTACCCCAAGAGTCAACTCTAAAAACCGACGCGCGGAAATGTAACATAGAATTTTTTTTCCGCCGGAGGGAAGACCACATGTTGCCCTCACGTCGCTCCTGCGAGCGACCGAGGGGACGCACCCGCCGCCGGCCTCTAGGCCTCCTCCTCCCCTCCCTCCCCTCGCTGCCGCCGGGCAAAGCCCGGTTGGTGCTGGCGGCGGCGGGGCCTCTTCTCTCCCTGGCGCGGCGGAGATCGGCGCGGGCCGGCATCCCTGCGTGGAGGCGCGTTGCT
>NC_057805.1:293680019-293706386 GCF_018294505.1 Triticum aestivum | reverse complement strand
GTGGGAGGGCTGGCGATGTTCTGTGGCGGCGGGGTGTGCTCGGGGTGTTGGTGAGGGGCGGACAGATCCGATCTGGGATGGGCGTCTCCTCCGGCCGCCGTTTCGCGGGCGGCACGGTCTGTGGCGGCGCGAGCCGACCGCCTCCGGTGGCTGCGGGCGATGGTGGGGGTCCGGTGTGGTGGTTAGGCTGGTCGCCGGCGCATGGTCTTGGCCCCCCTGTGGGGGTCTGGTTGCAGCGGCCGGCCGTGCTGGTGGTTGTGCATGCCCGGTGACTCCCTCGCTTCGAGCTCGCTGGGCGGCGCGGGTCGGGCAGTGGCCCAGCGTGGCTGCTGCCCCGGCCGTGGGTGGCTTCATGGTGTCTTGGCAGGTCGACTGCGGCGGCGACTGGCATGTTCCGGCGTCGGTACGTTCGTAGTTGACTTGTGTCGGCCTTCTCTTCCTCTCCTCATCGTCCGGGCGTTACTTCGTCGAAGGACTGTCCTTCTCCAAGCTGCGGTCCACCGCTCGTCTCGTGCCCGGTGCGGCAGGACCGACCTTGTCTCGCGCACGGTGCCGCAGGACCGAGCCCGTCTCACGCACGGTGCAGCAGGACCGAACTTGTCTCGCACATGGTGCCATAGGACCGAGCTTGTCTCGCGCCCAGTGCTGCAGGACGGGTCGATGAAGGCCAGTTTTGTCCGGTCTTTTGGGTCTCGGCGCTGGGGGCTGTCCAAGGGTGTGAAAGGCGGGACCTTTCCGCTCGTCTCTTTGGTTGGGGTAGCAGTGGATCTCGGGTGAGGTGGTGTCAAGGTCTTGGATGCTGGGGCGGCGGTCCTGGTGGTGGTAGCGCGGTGCTCATGGGCAGAGCCTGTGGTTTGGTGCTGCCCGGTGGCCATGGCCGTGTGAGTGGCGTGGTAGCTGGGGTGTGGCGTTCGGTGACTGTGGGTGTTGGCCGGGGTGAAAAGTTGTTCTGTCTTCGGACGGACCGGCGCGGCGAAGCTCGTTCCCTTCTTGAAGGCATCGTCGCGGCTCTCACTGCCCGTCGTGCTGCTCCAGAGAAAACTCTGATCCTCGGATCGGGCGGCGGCGGCGCTCCGGTGTTGTATCCTTTCTGAAGGCGCCGCCTTGAAGCCCACAGTTCATCATATGCGGCTTCATTTCTTCGCGGTGACGTGTTCCCGATAGAAACCCCGGTTGCTCTTGTAGTGCTAGGGATGGTGTTGCTGCGATCATTGCCTAATCTTGACTTGGGTGTGTGTGTTGTGGTGGCGTGCGTTTATATCGGGTTGTTATTGATCATTGCTTTATATATAAAGCGGGGCGAAAGTCTTTTTGGTAAAACAGGACGCGGGACTCGCACTCGGCTTACACCACCCTATGTCAAGAAGAGCTAGAAAAACACCTGGCTTAGCCAAGGATCTCGGCATAAACCGCAACATACATTCGGCTTATACAATGTGCTCGACAAACTGCCCTGCCATGTGGCCTTTCTCCCCGCACTCGACTGCTTCCTGACGACGGGCGGTATATGCTGAGTGCACTCTAACGGATGACTGAGCTTGAATATATGCCAGCCATTAGCTGGTCCGTTCAATTTTTTTTATTTCTAACACAAAAGCCGTCATACATCGTAAGCCGAGTGATCGATAGGAAACACTCGGCTAAGCACGACGCGCGCGAGGAAGACCAAACCATGACGTCGCCTCAGCCCCACGATTTAGGTCATGTTTTCAATTTGTGCCGTAAGAGCAACTTCAATGGGGCGATCCAAACGGACGGCGCATTTGTCCGCTTTTTGTCCATTTGGGTCGGCCGCCCGCCTAGCGTCCGCCCAGTTTTGCATTTGGGTCGGCTGTGCGCCCAACGCGCCGACTCATTTCATGTCTGCATTCAACTTTTAAATAAAAAAGGTCCGCGGCCGATCATGCCAGCGGCCATGTCTCATGCTGGCACCATGCCAGCGCCGACATACAATGCCGGCTTCAGAAAATACCACAGTTCATGCTGGCGCACTCGCCAGCCGGCCGGCACACATGTCACCACACAAAAAAGGGTGAGACTTGAGTTCGACCACGCCATCGCAGCTCCCGTGGTCATGCCGGCACACCTGCCGGCATACAAAAAAGATGGCCCTCGACGCCATAGATCACTCGTCGTCGAACTTGAGCATGTCGGCCTGCATCTTCTCGAACCACGGCCTCTTCCTTGGCGACACGGTGTTGAGATCCACCTTCATGATCTCCACCCCGGTCATCATGTGAAAGATCGTGGATGTCGCCTAGAGGGGGGGGGTGAATAGGCGCTTTAAAAAAAGGGTTTAGGCTTGAACAAATGCGGAATAAACCTAGCGGTTAATTTGACAAGCACAAAACCTACAACAACTAGGCTCACCTATGTGCACCAACAACTTATGCTAAGCAAGATAAACAACTAAGTGATAGCAAGATATATGACAAGAAACAATATGGCTATCACAAAGTAAAGTGCATAAGTAAAGGGTTCGGGTAAGAGATAACCGAGGCACGCGGAGACGACGATGTATCCCGAAGTTCACACCCTTGCGGATGCTAATCTCCGTTTGGAGCGGTGTGGAGGCACAATGCTCCCCAAGAAGCCACTAGGGCCACCGTAATCTCTTCACGCCCTCGCACAATGCAAGATGCAGTGATTCCACTAAGGGACCCTTGAGGGCGGTCACCGAACCCGTACAAATGGCAACCCTTGGGGGCGGTCACCGAACCCGTACACTTTGGCAACCCTTGGGGGCGGTCACCGGTACCCATCAAATTGCTCGGGGCGATCTCCACAACCTAATTGGAGACCCCGACGCTTGCCCGGAGCTTTACACCACAATGATTGAGCTCCGAACACCACCAACCGTCTAGGGCGCCCAAGCACCCAAGAGGAACAAGCTCAAGGGCACCAAGCACCCAAGAGTAATAAGCTTCTCAACTTGTAACTTCCACGTATCACCGTGGAGAACTCAAACCGATGCACCAAATGCAATGGCAAGGGCACACGGAGTGCCCAAGTCCTTCTCTCTCAAATCCCACCGAAGCAACTAATGCTAGGGAGGAAAATGAGAGGAAGAACAAGAAGGAGAACACCAAGAACTCCAAGATCTAGATCCAAGGGGTTCCCCTCACATAGAGGAGAAAGTGATTGGTGGAAATGTGGATCTAGATCTCCTCTCTCTTTTCCCTCAAAAACTAGCAAGAATCCATGGAGGGATTGAGAGTTAGCAAGCTCGAAGAAGGTCAACAATGGGGGAAGAACACGAGCTCAAAAGATGAGGTTCATTGGGGAAGAAGACCTCCTTATATAGTGGGGGAAACAATCCAACCGTTACCCCCACTTCAGCCCCGCAGAGAGCGGTACTACCGCTTGGCCAACGGTACTACCGCTTGCCCTATAAGCGGTACTACCGCTCCCCCTCGCGGTACTGCTGCTGAGCCCAGAGCGGTACTACCGCGGTGGCAGGGCGGTACTACCGCATAGGAGCGGTACTACGGCCCCCACTGCCGCGGCTAGTACCGTAAAACCCGACACGAAAAAGACCCCTCGAATCGAGGCGGTACTAGTACGAGACCGTAGCGGTACTACGGCTGGGGCCACCAGCGGTACTACCGCTCTGGAGCGGTACTACCGCTCTAGAGCGGTACTACCGCTTGTAGCACCCAAGCGGTACTACCGCTCCGGCCCGCGGTACTACCGCTAGGAAACCAAAACTGCCATAACTTCTGCATATGAGCTCCGAATTGAGCAAACTCAAGCTTGTTGGATTGAGAACGACGAGTAGCATCAAAACAGCGACTGGTTATAGTAAGAAGAGGCAGGGGAGGTATGCCAACAAATAGAGGAGTGAAACCTCCAACCGAGAAGAACCGGCATAACCTCCAACATCGAAAACATCATAGAAGATGCGAGTGAACTCCGTTTTCGATGAACTCGAGCTTGTCATCAAGATGACCATAAGCTCCAAAACTCACAAAGAGAAGAACCAAACAAGAACCAACAAAGATGATGCAAGGATGCAATGGTTTGAGCTCTCTATGAACGATACGATCAAGCTACTCATCGAGAGCCCCCCTTGATAGTACGGCAATCGATCCTATAACCCGGTCTCCCAACTACCATCATGAGACCGGTAAAATAGAAAACCTATCAAGAGCAAACCTTTGCCTTGCACATGGTCCACTTGAGCTAGATGATGACGATCTTGACTCCCTCAAGTTGGACCACCTT
The DNA here is from genome assembly GCF_018294505.1 of Triticum aestivum. NCBI lineage: Eukaryota > Viridiplantae > Streptophyta > Magnoliopsida > Poales > Poaceae > Triticum > Triticum aestivum. Next base: position 293,702,162 of record NC_057805.1, on the reverse strand, counting down.
TCTTGGTTGTGTTGGCTCGATGAAGACTAGTTGATTGCTCCCCCATACTCCACTATGGGTGAGCCACTCTTCCGCACATCTTCACAAGTCCATTGTCACCACAATGGACGGCAAGCTTCAAGCATTTGATCTCTTCATGATGCTTCACTTGAACTTGCACACCGCAACCTAACCCCACAAAGAACTCTCACGAAGATCATGGGTTAGTACACAAAGCGTAATTGACAATGCTTACCACACCATGGGATCGCTTGATCCCTCTCGGTACATCTTGTGCGCTTTGTGTGTTGATCAACTTGATTCACTCTTGACTTAGTCTTGATCACACAATCTTCTTCTTCAAGACATGCTTGCAATAAGCTCTACTCTCACATGACCAATCTTTGGATAATTCCTTAATAACACCTTGGTCACCACATAAACTCCTTGAAACCAACACATGGACTTCAAGAAATGCCTATGGACAAATCCTTCAAATATAACTCAAGGCAACCATTAGTCCATAGAGATTGTCATCAATTACCAAAACCACCGCATGTTCTTTCATCATGCTTGCAAGAGCCACTTCTTTCGCCTTTGTCTTAGCGTTGGCGGCCTCGATCTCTAGCATCTTGGCTTGCTTCTCCGCCTCGAGCTCGAACATCTTGGCTTGCTTCTCGGCGTCAAGATCAAGCCTCCTCCTTTGGATCTCCATGAAAGCATCCATTTGCTCTGCCTTGAAACGCCGACGCTCCTCCTCCCTTGAGTCCTTCTTATTAATCATGCCATCCACGCTTGCGATCAAGGCGTTGGTGGCCGCATCTCGCTTGTCCTCCTTCTTGGAGTTGGTCTTCCCCCTCGGCCGTGCCGGCTCGCCCTCCCCAACATCCTCCACGGCTTTCTTCCCCCACGTGCCTTGAGGGCGGCATATTGCGCCTTGAACTTCTCTTCGTCCTTGATGACCCGATAGCAATGGGAGAGGTTGAAGCACTTGCCATTGTGTTGAACCTTGAATGCATCCAAAGCTTGAAATGCCTACAAAATGTTTCCATGCAAGCATATGGGCAAGTGATAGCAAATGAAGACGTAAAAGGATGATCTTGATGGCACAAAAGAGGGCGGCTTGCTTGCTATCATACCATGTCCTGCATGCCGATGCCGCTCACGGGGCGGGCCTTGACGCTCTCAAGGGTAGCGCAAAACTTGTTGCACTCTTGTTGGATCACCCTCCACCGCTTGGAAATGGAGACCCACCCACGCGTGCTCACAAATTGGTAAGGTGGAAACTTCTTGCGCTCATGAAACTCGTGGTGCACACGAGTCCAAAAGGTCGAATGCTTTTGCTCGGCGCCCGTCTTTGGGTCTTGTCCAATGTCTCGCCAACACTCGCAAAGAAGCTTGTCCTCGGCAGCTGTGTACGCCTTCGTGCGCTTGCTCTTGCGCTTCGACTTAGGACCGGCGGATTGGTTGACGAGCTCGTCCTCGAACAAAGGCTCCACTTCGATGTCGCACTCGTCCTCTTCCTCTAGCCCATAGTCCTCTGGGAACTCGTGGTCGAGGAGGAAGCCGTCCAGGTCGATGCCGATCTGATCACGCATGAAGGCCGCCTGATCGAGATCATAGCCAGCAGCTGGCGTGAACGCCCCGCGGCCGTCCTGGCTTTGTGTCTCGTCGGGATCGTAGCCAGCGCCCGGCGCACCACCCTCGAAGATGAGGTTTTGCATGTAGTCCTCGTCGACGGCGGACGACATTTCCCCGAACAGGTTACGGGCGTCCGGGAGCCCGCCGGCCGGCGTCTGTCGCGCGCGTTTCCTCGTGCCGCCGGACGACGAGCCACCGACCACCGGGGTGGCGTTGAGGTCGATGGGCGCGGGCGTGGAAGGCGCGACCACGCTCACGTCGGATGGGCACTCCCCGGAGAGGCGGGAGGCCTGCGGGTAGACGTGGAAGCCGGGGACCGGGTTGCAAGCCGACGCGCGGGGTGAGTCGGGCATCACCATCCGAGGAAACGCCGACGATCCGGTGCTGGCCGCGGCGACGGCGGCTTGGAGGATGCTGTGCTGGCTAGGGTTTACCCCTAGCATGTAGAGCGCCTGCCTCGTTGCCGCGGCGACGCGGGCGTTGGTGAACTCCTGCTGCGCGGCGGCGACGGCGGCGGCCTGCGCGGCGGCCTCATCCCTCGCGTCCGCGGCATGCCTCCGGCCCTTCCTCTTGGCCGACTCCCTTGCCCGCTGTTCGGACGTCAGCGCCTTCTTCGGCTTGGTCGCCGCGGCGGTCTTGCGCGGGGCATGAGGCTTGCCTTTCCCGGAGGGGGCGACGGCGCCGGACGAGGCGAGGGAGGCGAGGCCGGCGGCAGCGTCGAGGTCGAGGTCGATGGCGTCCTCCATGGCTGGTTGGGGGGCGGGGGCGCGCGCGGGCGGGAGCGTTTTTGGGGAAAATGAGAGGAAATGGTGGTGGCTGCCACCGACCGGCGGGCCCGGGGAGAGGAGTAGGCGCGCGCGCGCGTCCGTCTCGTGTCCGCGCCGACGGAAATCCGGCTCAAAATTGGGCCTGGAATGGGTCGCCCGCGGACGAAAAACGGACGCGCGTCCGTTTGGATTGGCGCGTTGGGCCGCCACTTTTGTCTGCGCCGATCCAAACGGACGCGGGCGGACGAAATGAGTCGCCCCATTGGAGTTGCTCTAAGAGTTGTTTTATAGAACAACATCATTTCGCTCTTTCAAACATTTGTCTATATGTAACATTATTTGAAGCCTTCAGTACTGGATGTGATCTACTCCTTCTGTCCTATAATGTAAGACGTTTTTTGACACTAATATAGTGTCAAAAAATGTCCTACATTTTGGGACGGAGGGAGTATTAATTTGTGTTGATTTGCATACCTTGTGAGAATCAAAGTTTTACTTAGATGGATATAGTGGAGACAATTGTACTCCTTACTCATAAAGAAAAATTCAAGTTTGATGGCATACATGCTCTTTAACGGCAGATTGTTCTACGTACTTTTTTTTAGAAAAGGAGGTTTAAATCCCGGCCTCTGCATCAAGCGATGCATGTAGTCATCTTTATTTATTATTCAACTAAGGTCTAACAAGAACATACATCAAACCACCCGAAGCCACCACTCACACCTATGTAACTCGATTATGTGAAATGCTCTCACTCCCCATATCTAAACCGGTGTCGTAGCCGATCCGTCCACATAACGTATCAGAACGAACAACTAGTGCAGCAGACCTAAAGTGTACACCACACATACACTCGATTTAGACGGCGCCATCATCATTGGACCGCTGACCCATCTTCAGGAGAGAGATCCGCATCATCCTTGTCAGTCCATCCATCCGTCGACGCCACCATGGCGCCCAACGGCGCCACCGCCCCGCGCTCGTCCATCCAGACGCGAAGATTCTAGAAGATCTGCCGTGCGTAGCACCCGCCGACTACGCATGACACAGCGTAGCACCTGTCGGCCAGGCATGACTTGACATCTCCACCGAAGCTCCGTGCATGACGAAGCCGCTGCACCTCCTGCATCTGTCTTCCGGCGCTGCTCCACAAACGATGCTCCCAAGAGAGAAACGACACCGCAGTACCGCCATCGCCAGATCTGGAAGACCAGATCCTAGGGTTTTCCCCGGAGCAGCATGAGTGGGTCGACAGTCGTTGCACGACGATGCCTTCATCAAGGTAATGGCGCATAACGTCGCATTGCCTGCCGTCGGCTCGGTTTTCACCGACAATTATGTCATTCCGACTCACAGCCGGTACTAGATGACGGATCTCGAGATCTGACCATCCAGTCTCAGGCCGACCACCTCCGACGGAGGAGATGGCCACCACCGCCGGCTGCGCCGGCCAGATCGGATCTGACCGGAGGCGCTGCCACGCCGCCCACCGGACAAGAACAACGTGAAGGACACCCGACCACTGGAGGTAGCCGCCGCCTGGTTGATCCTGCTGCCGGATTGGTCGTCATCTGCACGCGTGCGCCCGCGCCGCGGCCACCACGCCTCCTCCATGGATCTGGGCAGGATCCCATCCCTGAAGAAGAGGGCTGCGGTGAAATGGACGCACAGCCGCGACCACCGCCGTCCTCCCGCCACCATCGGGCCTAGCGACACGGGCGGAAGAGCGCCGCGCCGTCCACCCATCGCTCGAGCCTCCCGCCCGAGGACAAGCCACACCAGGGTGCCAGGGGCCCCGCCGCCACCGGATCTGCACGGGCTTAGCCCGGCCGAGTCCATAGGGGCTGCGGCGAGGAGGAAGAGAAGGTGCGAGAGGGACCTGGCGGAGTAGATCTCGCCGCCGCCCGAGTCGCCCTGGGAGGTTCATAATTTCATTCTTCATCAAGTAGATGAGCATGTGGTGTGAGTGACTGCTTACGTAGTGTTTGTGGGGACGTGTGCCCATAGTCCATGGACACCACAGACTTAAATGAGTTGGATCACACACTTCAAAATTATCATCATTTGCCATTTCCACATGGCATCGCACCGAATCAATGGGTGCATCATGCGTAGCATTATGATACTTCTAGTATCTAGTTTGGTGGCTGAAGTTGGATACACATAAACCCCACTACACAACAAGAACTGAACAATCTTTATTTGTCGAGAGGTGGCCACTAACCGCATTGATGTTGACGAACGGAAGACTCCAACTTTATGTTTTGTTTCATCCAAGCAGGGCATGTGAAAAGATGTTTATGCTTCCGTGAGATCTTATCAAACTAGTTTGGCCAGACAGAGCATGGAAAGTGTCTAATGATGCTTTGCCCTTTTTGCGTAAAATGCAGAAATATCTGCTTTTGATTTGGTACACAAGATAGTGACAATATAATAACCTTGAACGGTCAACTATGGAAAAAAGACACCTCGAACGGTCCTCGTACGTTCGTGTTCCATGTGCCATAAACTCACGCGTTCGCTGTGTATTGGATCCGTTTTCATTATTGCTGTTCCGTATTTTTGGGTAATTGCTAGGACCTACTAATGGAAAATCTGCATGCTTGTATTGTCACAGCAGTTCAGACAACATGATACACATACATAAGCTTGGCCTGATCTAGGCATGGTACGACTCTATCAGGGATAATAAATAGTGATGCAACCTACTTTGTGTCTGGCACCACAAGGATGGTGATAATCTTGCTTGGTTGAGGCCCTTTCCATATTCTGAAGGAAAGAGACACCAGGCTGCTGCTGCGTGCATTGTAGAGTGTAGAGTAGCTAGGTTCCATAGTGAGCCTATTTCGGTAAAAAAAAAATCGGTTCCATCGTAAGTACTGCGGGTTGGAAGCGTTGCATCTATTCTAGGCTCAGAATCATCCAAAGTCATGGTAACCATAGTCCTAAGCGAGGCGGTCTCATTCTGCAAAAGAGATCCGAGGCCAGGGGGAATGGTAGAAGGAGAAGTCACATTTTTTGGATGACAGAAAATCTGAAATCACAACATGTCAATTTGTTTTGCATACAAGTATTCTCCTACATATGAACCTGGCTTCGCTTCGCTCATCATCACATGGTGGCGGCTTTAGATAACCTGGCAACGATACAAAAACGGCCGTACTTGAGAACGAAACGAAAACGATAGGGATAATATTATGAGTGGTTCGGGAACAAACATCAGCCAAGCATACAAGCTATGCTTATTATTCTTACAAGTGGACATAAATTATTTCATGAGATGTTTGGCCTCGGTAAAGCATGGTATCTACCCGGCAGGCGTCCGGTTTAAGGAGCACGCCGGACTGGTGGGTGCCCATATACGTTCTGGTTGGGACCTCAGGTCTTAGATGTTAGGTTTGGCTGCGATGTCTGTTTGATATTAGGCCCAGACTATCAACATCCCTTCAACAATTGGATAGGAGTAGCGACACTTTTGTTGCCTAGACGGTGCTTTCAGTCTTACTGTTGTATGACTTTGTAAGGTCTTGTGTGAATAATTAATAAAGTGACTGCATGCATCGTCCAGATGCAGAGGCCGGGGGTCCTCCTCCATTTCTAAAAAAAAACATTGTGTCACAATACCGGTCAATAGCTGCAAAAAAAGACCCAATAGTTGCAGAGTGGCTCATCAGTGTCCCCGCAAAAAAAAGAAAAGAGTAGCTCATCAGTAGGACACTATCTAACCATCTTAGAGCAACTCTAGCAGACCCCGCATCCCGTCTCGGCCCGCAAAATAACCGTCAAAGTGCGGGTCGGGGCGGGAAAACCTGCCCGATCAGACCCCGCATCCCGCCCCGGCCAGCAAATATTTTTGTGGGGCGCGACAAAACTTCTCCCCCAACCTCTAGTTTCACGGGCTGGGAGGCCGACCCGAGCTCAGCCCCTATCCACAGCGAGATTTGGCGGGAGGGACATTTCCGCGCGCCCTTTCCTGCTCCCCCACCCTCCGCCACCATTGCCCCGCCTCCACACGCTCCGGTGCTTCCTCCCCGGCCGTCCCTCGCCGCCATGGACGACCCCCTGCTGTCCCCCGTCACCGTCGAGATCGCGCATGCTCCTTCCCCTCGGGCGGATCTCGTCGCCGGCCATGTTAGCCCCGTCGCCGCCGCCCAAGCGAACGTCGCGCCTGCCCGCAAGCGGCAGGGCAACGTGCAGGGCGGGAATCCGGCTGCCCCCGCCGCGAAGGCCCGCGCTCCGGGCGCCAACGCCGCAGCGCGATCCCGGCCGGCGGCGGAGAAGGTCGGCAAGGTCGCCGGCGTAAAGCGGAGGAAGATTCCGGCTACAAAGAAGCCGCGTTCTTCATCCTCTCACTCCATCCCGGAAAGAGGTGCCCCGGTGATGCCGTTCAACGGTGCTGCTCCCCCCGCAAGCGAGGTGCTCGACGAAATGGCCGGAAGGTATGCGTCTTCGGTCATTGCGATTTTCTTTCATTTTTCGCCATTTTTTGCGATAGCTCGTGACTTGTTATCATTCACTATAGCGATGGTTCGAACAATGCAACTACCGAGTTCGTGAACTTGTTGGACACCAACGCCGTTGACATTGATCAAGCCCCGTTCGCCGCATTCGACTACAATGAAACGGAGGGCGGCGTGGACGATCATGGTTGTGAGGACGAATTGGAGGAGATCGAAGCGGAAGCGTATGAGCAATCGCAAACAAGAACTGGGAAAAGTCAAAGATCGAAGAACTACACGATCTTAGAAGATCAAGCTTTGATCAAAGCATGGAGTGCGGTGTCTCTTGATGCATGCACGGGTACTTCTCAAACCGCCAAGAGATATTGACAAAGGATCGAAGATCAATACTTCCGCATTATGGCAAAGCATCCCAATAGGACTCCACGTACATTTCGGTAGCTTCAAGGGCGTTGGGAGACTATCAAGCCTATGTGCAACCGTTGGGCAGCTTGCTTGGAGCAAGTACGCAATGCACCTCCAAGTGGAACCATGGAATCCGACTATGTGAGTTTGTTTTGCCTTTGTTCAAGTTGTGCATCATCATATTTGCATCATGAGAAATGATTGCAGCACTTTGTTCACATTGTGTAGGACAAGATTGCTCAACATATATACAAGGACATGGAAGCTTCGGAAGGCAAATTCTTCAAACTAGAGCATTGTTGGGAGTTGCTCCAAAAGTGCGAGAAGTGGAAGTTGATCGACAAAGAATCCCCACCAAAGAGAGGCTCACTTACAAACATGGATGAAGATGAGGATGATGATGGCCCAAGAAATTTGAACAAGCCCGATGGCGACAAGAAGACTAAGGAGAAGATGAAGAGAGAGCAAGAAGCATCGAGCTTGAGGGAGAAGATTGATGCCATGGTGCAATCAAACGAGTTGATGTTGTTGAAGTCGTTGGAGGTCAAGAAAGAGTTGGCCGAGAAGAAGGCAAAGAAGAAGCAAGAAAAGTGGCAATTGCTTAAGGAAGAGGGGCTGCGCAAAGCTGCCATTGAGGAGAGAAGAGCACGCGCTGCAGAAAACAAAGCCATGTCCAAGCTGCTCGCCGAAGAGAACGAGATCATGTCAATGAACCGCAATGACATGGACGATCTCACCAAAACATGGCATGATATGGCAAGGAGAGAAATCTTGAAGAGGAGAATGGTTGTGTCGGCCGGTGCGTGCTACAGTTCCGGAGATGTTTTCTCTGCTCCATATGGTGGCAATGTCGATGATTTCAGTGCGGGAGTTGAAACAAGCGCCGGAGGTGGATTCGTTGGTGGCAATGAACTTCAAGATGGACTCGATGACGCGGAGTGAAGATCGATCAAGATGGTGCCGGACATGGGCGCAATCTTTTGTAGGGCCCTCTTTTGCGTTTTTCGTACTGAACTTGACTTTTATTTACGCGTAAAACTCTGTTATGTCGTTTGAATTTGAACTTATTTGTGGAAACCTATGTCAAATGCGAGAATTTGCCATTTTCTGTTTGCGGGTCGTCGTGGCGGTGTCCGAGCAAAACCCGCAGAAGCCGACCCGTAAAAAAGTATATTCTGCGAATATACCTTTTTACGGGTCCTTTTAAGGGGTCTGCATCTGTGGCAGCCCGAGCCAGCCCGCAAATGCGGTTTTGCGCAAACTGCAAACGCGATTTGCGGGCCGGCCGAATGCGGGGTCTGCTAGAGTTGCTCTTAACAAATCAACAAACACAACCTGAAAGCTGCCCTTACCTTCTGGACAAATTCTGTCTATTTTTACAAAAAAGCACAACATCATACAACTTTCTGCGAGGGCCGTTGTTTCAAGTGTTAGATAGACCTGATGATCGGCCAGGATAGGGTGTCAAAAGCTCTCGATATGTCCAGTTTCAGCAGCACACCTTTGGTTTTCCTCTGGTGAAGTTTGCGAGCCATTTGTCTAACAAGCAAGAAATTGTCGTGGATGCTTCTACCCTTGATAAACGCTGACTGATTGACACTCACTACCCTTGATGCTCCTGGCCATTCCTTTTTGAGGTGCTTCGAGCTAAGGGGTTCTCTGCCCGCTGGATCTCCTGGATTGCAACTCTGCTCACTTCGGCAAGCTCCAGAGTTGTGGTCAATGGATGTTCGGGAGAGAAGTTTATGCATGCGCAAGGACTGCACCAAGGAGAGTCCCTCTCCCCTCTCCTCTTTGTTATTGCTATGGATGTGCTTACGGCGATGATGGTTAAGGCTCAAGAGCTGCATGTGCTTAGCAAGATTCCTGGCTGCACGCCTCTGCAGTGGCTGTCTCTCTACGCGGATGATGTTGTCCTCTTCATTAGGCCGATAAGATCGGATTTGTTTTTTGTGAAGGAAGCTCTTGGGATCTTCGGAGAGGCATCGGGGCTGGTCATAAACTTTGCCAAGTCCTCGGCTGTCATGATCAGAGCCTCCGAGGAAGAGGAAGAACTGGTGAAGGACGCGCTTCCTTGGACAATGGAGAAATTTCCGATCAAGTACCTAGGGTTGCAGTTGAGTATCAAGCATCTCAAGAGATCTGACTGGCAGCCGATCATTGATACAGTTCTTAAGCTAATGCCGGGATGGCAAAGAGGGCTTATCACCAGGCCTGGACGACTTGCTCTGGTCAATCACGTGGTTCGAGCGCGGCCTACACACCATCTGATCATCGCGGAGGCTCCTAAGTGGGCGTTAGAAAGAATTGACAAAGGATGCAGAAAGTTCTTCTGGGCTGGGACGGAGGAGGTCCATGGAGGCAAGTGAAGGAAATATGCCCTAGAGGCAATAATAAAGTTATTATTTATTTCCTTATATCATGATAAATGTTTATTATTCATGCTAGAATTGTATTAACCGGAAACATAATACATGTGCGAATACATAGACAAACAAAGTGTCACTAGTATGCCTCTACTTGACTAGCTCGTTAATCAAAGATGGTTATGTTTCCTAGCCATAGACATAAGTTGTCATTTGATTAACGAGATCACCTCATTAGGAGAATGACGTGATTGACTTGACCCATTCCGTTAGCTTAGCACCCGATCGTTTAGTATGTTGCTATTGCTTTCTTCATGACTTATACATGTTCCTATGACTATGAGATTATGCAACTCCCGTTTACCGGAGGAACACTTTGTGTGCTACCAAACGTCATAACGTAAATGGGTGATTATAAAGGTGCTCTACAGGTGTCTCCAATGGTACTTGTTGGGTTGGCGTATTTCGAGATTAGGATTTTTCACTCCAACTGTCGGAGAGGTATCTCTGGGCCCACTCGGTAATGCACATCACTATAAGCCTTGCAAGCATTGTGACTAATGAGTTAGTTGCGGGATGATGTGTTACGGAACGAGTAAAGAGACTTGCCGGTAACGAGATTGAGCTAGGTATCGAGATACCGACGATCAAATCTCGGGCAAGTAACATACCGATGACAAAGGGAACAACGTATGTTGTTATGCGGTCTGACCGATAAAGATCTTCGTAGAATATGTGGGAGCCAATATGGGCATCCAGGTCCCGCTATTGGTTATTGACCGGAGACGTGTCTCGGTCATGTCTACATAGTTCTCGAACCCGTAGGGTCCGCACGCTTAAAGTTACGATGACAGTTTTATTATGAGTTTATGTATGTTGATGTACCGAAGGAGTTCGGAGTCCCGGATGAGATCGGGGACATGACGAGGAGTCTCGAAATGGTCGAGACGTAAAGATCGATATATTGGACGACTATATTCGGACTTCGGAAAGGTTCCGAGTGATTCGGGTATTTTTCGGAGTACCGGAGAGTTACGGGAATACGTATTGGGCCATACGGGAAAGAAGGAAAAGGGCCTCAAGGGTGGCCGCACCCCTCCCCTTGGTCTGGTCCTAATTGGACTAGGGAAGGGGGGCGCCCCCTCCCTTCCTTCTCTTTTTCCCTTCCTCTTTTCCTATTCCATATGGGAGGTGGAATCCTACTAGGACTAGGGAGTCCTAGTAGGACTCCACACTTGGCGCGCCCCCTCCTAGGGCCGGCCTCCTCCTCCCTTGCTCCTTTATATACGGGGGCAAGGGGGCACCCCAGAGACACAACAATTGATCCTTGAGATCTCTTAGCCGTGTGCGGTGCCCCCCTCCATCAAATTACACCTCGATAATACCGTTGCGGAGCTTAGGCGAAGCCCTGCGTCGGTGGAACATCATCATCGTCACCACACCGTCGTGCTGACGAAACTCTCCCTCAACACTCGGCTGGATCGGAGTTCGAGGGACGTCATCGAGCTGAACGTGTGTAGAACTCGGAGGTGCCGTGCGTTCGGTACTTGATCGGTCGGATCGTGAAGACGTACGACTACATCAACCGCGTTGTGATAACGCTTCCGCTGTCGGTCTACGAGGGTACGTGGACAACACTCTCCCCTCTCGTTGCTATACATCACCATGATCTTGCGTGTGCGTAGGAAATTTTTGAAATTACTACGTTCCCCAACAGTGGCATCCGAGCCTGGTTTTATGCGTTGATGCTATGCACGAGTAGAACACAAGTGAGTTGTGGGCGATATAAGTCATACTGCTTACCAGCATGTCATACTTTGGTTCAGCGGTATTATGAGATGAAGCGGCCCGGACCGACATTACGCGTACGCTTACGCGAGACTGGTTTCACCGTTCGGAGCACTCGTTGCTTAAAGGTGACTGGCGGGTGTCTGTCTCTCTCACTTTAGTTCAACCGAGTGTGGCTACGCCCGGTCCTTGCGAAGGTTAAAACAACACCAACTTGACGAACTATCGTTGTGGTTTTGATGCGTAGGTAAGAACGGTTCTTGCTAAGCCCGTAGCAGCCACGTAAAACATGCAACAACAAAGTAGAGGACGTCTAACTTGTTTTTGCAGGGCATGTTGTGATGTGATATGGTCAAGACATGATGTGATATAATTTGTTGTATGAGATGATCATGTTTTGTAACCGAGTTATCGGCAACTGGCAGGAGCCATATGGTTGTCGCTTTATTGTATGAGATGCAATCACCATGTAATAGTTTTACTTTATCACTAAGCGGTAGCGATAGTCGTAAAAGCAATAAGTTGGCGAGACGACAACGATACTACGATGGAGATCAAGGTGTCGAGCCGGTGACGATGGTGATCATGACGGTGCTTCGGAGATGGAGATCACAAGCACAAGATGATGATGGCCATATCATATCACTGATATTGATTGCATGTGATGTTTATCTTTTATGCATCTTATCTTGCTTTGATTGACGGTAGCATTATAAGATGATCTCTCACTAAAATTTCAAGATAAAAGTGTTCTCCCTGAGTATGCACCGTTGCAAAAGTTCTTCGTGCTGAGACACCACGTGTTAATCGGGTGTGATAGGCTCTACGTTCAAATACAACGGGTGCAAAACAGTTGCACACACGGAATACTCAGGTTAAACTTGACGAGCCTAGCATATACAGATATGGCCTCGGAACATAGAGACCGAAAGGTCGAGCGTGAATCATATAGTAGATATGATCAACATAGTGATGTTCACCATTGAAACTACTCCATCTCACGTGTTAATCGGACATGGTTTAGTTGCTTTGGATCACGTAATCACTTAGATGATGAGAGGGATATCTATCTAAGTGGGAGTTCTTAAGTAATATGATTAATTGAACTTAAATTTATCATGAACTTAGTCCTGATAGTATTTTGCAAATTATGTTGTAGATCAATAGCTCGCGTTGTTGCTTCCCTGTTTATTTTTGATATATTCCTAGAGAAAAATTATGTTGAAAGATGTTAGTAGCAATGATGCGGATTGGACCCGCGATCTGAGGATTATCCTCATTGCTGCACAGAAAAATTATGTCCTTGATGCACCGCTAGGTGACAGACTTATTGCAGGAGCAGATGCAGACGTTATGAACGTTTGGCTAGCTCAATATGATGACTACTTGATAGTTTAGTGCACCATGCTTAACGGCTTAGAATCGGGACTTCAAAGACGTTTTGAACGTCATGGACCATATAAGATGTTCCAGGAGTTGAAGTTAATATTTCAAGCAAATACCCGAGTTGAGAGATACGAAGTCTCCAACAAGTTCTATAGCTAAAAAGATGGAGGAGAATCGCTCAACTAGTGAGCATATGCTCAGATTGTCTGGGTACTACAATCGCTTGAATCAAGTGGGAGTTTATCTTCCAGATAAAATAGTGATTGACAGAATTCTCTAGTCACCATCACCAAGTTAGTAGAACTTCGTGATGAACTATAGTATGCAAGGGATGACGAAAGTAATTCCCGAGCTCTTCGTGATGCCGAAATCGACGAAGGTAGAAATCAAGAAAAACATCAAGTGTTGATGGTTGACGAGACCACTTCAAGTGTTGATGGTTGATGAGACCGCTAGTTTCAAGAAAAGGGCAAAGGAAAAAAGGGGAACTTCAAAAAGAACGGCAAGCAAGTTGCTGCTCAAGTGAAGAAGCCTAAGTCTGGTCCTAAGCCTGAGACTAAGTGCTTCTACTGCAAAGGGACTGGTCACTGGAAGCGGAACTACCCCAACTATTTGGTGGATAAGAAGGATGGCAAAGTGAACAAAGGTATATTTGATATACAAATTATTGATGTGTACTTTACTAGTGTTTATAGCAATCCCTCGGTAATTGATACTGGTTTAGTTGCTAAGAGTAGTAACTCGAAACAGGAGTTGCAGAATAAACAGAGACTAGTAAAAGTGAACAAAGGTATATTTGATATACAGATTATTGATGTGTACTTTACTAGTGTTTATAGCAATCCCTCGGTAATTGATATTGGTTCAGTTGCTAAGAGTAGTAACTCGAAATGGGAGTTGCAGAATAAACAAAGACTAGTAAAAGTGAACAAAGGTATATTTGATATACAGATTATTGATGTGTACTTTACTAGTGTTTATAGCAACCCCTCGGTAATTGATACTGGTTCATTTGCTAAAGAGTAGTAACTCGAAAACGGGAGTTGCAGAATAAACAGAGACTAGTAAAAGGCGAGGTGACGATGTGTGTTGGAAGTAGTTCCAAGATTGATATGATCATCATCGCACACTCCCTGTACTTTCGGGATTAGTGTTGAAACTAAATAAGTGTTATTTGGTGTTTGCGTTGAGCATGAATATGATTTGATCATGTTTATTGCAATACGGTTATTCATTTAAGTTAGAGAACAATTGTTGTTCTGTTTACATGAATAAAAACCTTCTATGGTCATACACACCAATGAAAATGGTTTGTTGGATCTCGATCGTAGTGATACACATAATCATAATATTGAAGCCAAAAGATGCAAAGTTAATAATGATAGTGCAACTTATTTGTGGCACTGCCGTTTAGGTCATATTGGTGTAAAGCGCATGAAGAAACTCCATACTGATGGGATTTTGGAATCACTTGATTATGAATCACTTGATGCTTGCGAACCGTGCCTCATGGGCAAGATGACTAAAACGCCGTTCTCCGGAACTATGGAGAGAGCAACAGATTTGTTGGAAATCATACATACAGATGTATGTGGTCCGATGAATATTGAGGCTCGTAGCAGGTATCATTATTTTCTGACCTTCACAGATGATTTGAGCAGATATGGGTATATCTACTTAATGAAACACAAAGTCTGAAACATTTGAAAAGTTCAAAGAATTTCAGAGTGAAGTGGAGAATCATCGTAACAAGAAAATAAAAGTTTCTACGATATGATCGCAGAGGTAAAATATTTGAGTTACGAGTTTGGCCTTCAGTTAAAACAATGTGAAATAGTTTCACTACTCACGCCACCTGAAACACCACAGTGTAATGGTGTGTCCGAATGTCATAACCGTACTTTATTGGATATAGTGCAATCTATGATGTCTCTTACCAATTTACCACTATCGTTTTGGGTTATGCATTAGAGACAGCTACATTCACGTTAAATAGGGCACCATCAAAATCCGCTGAGACGACGCCTTATGAACTGTGGTTTGGCAAGAAACCAAAGTTGTCGTTTCTTAAAATTTTGGGGTTGCGATGCTTATGTGAAAAAATTTCATCCTGATAAGCTCAAACCCAAATCGGAGAAATGTGTCTTCATAGGATACCCAAAGGAGACAGTTGGGTACACCTTCTATCACAGATCCGAAGGCAAGACATTCGTTGCTAAGTATGGATCCTTTCTAGAGAAGGAGTTTCTCTCGAAAGATGTGAGTGGGAGGAAAGTAGAACTTGATGAGGTAACTGTACCTGCTCCCTTATTGGATCACAGAAATCTGTTCCTGTGACTTCTACACCAATTAGTGAGGAAGTTAATGATGATGATCATGTAACTTCAGATCAAGTTACTACCAAACCTCGTAGGTAAACCAGAGTAAGATCCGCACCAGAGTGGTACGGTAATCCTGTTCTGGAGGTTATGTTACTAGACCATGACGAACCTACGAACTATGAAGAAGCGATGGTGAGCCCAGATTCCGCAAAATGGCTTGAGGCCATGAAATCTGAGATGAGATCCATGTATGAGAACAAAGTGTGGACTTTGGTTGACTTGCCCGATGATCGGCAAGCAATTGAGAATAAATGGATTGTCAAGAGGAAGACGGACGCTGATAGTAGTATCACTATCTACAAAGCTAGAATTATCGCAAAAAGGTTTTCGACAAGTTCAAGATATTGACTACGATGAGAGTTTCTCACTCGTATCTATGCTTAAGTCTGTCCGAATCATGTTAGCAATTGCCGCATTTTATGAAATCTGGCAAAGGGATAAACAAAACAGCATTCCTTGATGGATTTATTAAAGAAGAGTTGTATATGATACAACCAGAAGGTTTTGTCAATCCTAAAGGTGCTAACAAAATATGCAAGCTCCAGCGATCCATCAATGGACTGGTGCAAGCATCTCGGAGTTGGAATATACGCTTTGATAAGTTGATCAAAGCATATAGTTGTATACAGACTTGCGGTGAAGCCTGTATTTACAAGAAAGTGAGTGGGAGCACTACAACATTTCTGATAAGTATATGTGAATGACATATTGTTGATCGGAAATAATGTAGAATTATTCTGCAAAGCATAAAGGAGTGTTTGAAAGGAGTTTATCAAAGATAGACCTCGGTGAAGCTGCTTACATATTGAGCATCAAGATCTATAGAGATAGATGAAGACGCTTGATAAGTTTTTCAATGAGTACATACCTTAACAAGATTTTGAAGTAGTTCAAAATAGAACAGTCAAAGAAAAGAGTTCTTGCCTGTGTTACAAGGTGTGAAATTGAGTGAAGACTCAAAGCCCGACCACGGCAAAAGATAGAAAGAGAATGAAAGTCATTCCCTATGCCTTGGCCATAGGTTCTATAAAGTATGCCATGCTGTGTACCAGATCTATTGTATACCCTACACTGATTTTGGCAAGGGAGTACAATAGTGATCTAGGAGTAGATCACTGGACAGCGGTCAAAATTATCCTTACTGGAATAAGGATATGTTTCTCGATTATGGAAGTGACAAAAGGCTCGTCGTAAAGGGTTACGTCGATGCAAGTTTTGACACTAAATCTAGATGACTCTAAGTCTCGGTCTTGATACATATTGAAAGTGGGAGCAATTAGCTAGAGTAGCTCCGTGCAGAGCATTGTAGACATAGAAATTTGCAAAATACTTACGGATCTGAATGTGACAGACCCGTTGACTAAAATTATCTCACAAGCAAAACATGATCACCCCTTAGTACTCTTTGGGTGTTAATCACATAGCGATGTGAACTAGATTACTGACTCTAGTAAACCCTTTGGGTGTTGGTCACATGACGATGTGAACTATGGGTGTTAATCACATGGTGATGTGAACTATTGCTGTTAAATCACATGGCGATGTGAACTAGATTATTGACTCTAGTGCAAGTGGGAGACTGAAGGAAATATGCCCTAGAGGCAATAATAAAGTTATTATTTATTTCCTTATATCATGATAAATGTTTATTATTCATGCTAGAATTGTATTAACCGGAAACATAATACATGTGCGAATACATAGACAAACAAAGTGTCACTAGTATGCCTCTACTTGACTAGCTCGTTAATCAAAGATGGTTATGTTTCCTAGCCATAGACATAAGTTGTCATTTGATTAACGAGATCACCTCATTAGGAGAATGACGTGATTGACTTGACCCATTCCGTTAGCTTAGCACCCGATCGTTTAGTATGTTGCTATTGCTTTCTTCATGACTTATACATGTTCCTATGACTATGAGATTATGCAACTCCCGTTTACCGGAGGAACACTTTGTGTGCTACCAAACGTCACAACGTAAATGGGTGATTATAAAGGTGCTCTACAGGTGTCTCCAATGGTACTTGTTGGGTTGGCGTATTTCGAGATTAGGATTTGTCACTCCAACTGTCGGAGAGGTATCTCTGGGCCCACTCGGTAATGCACATCACTATAAGCCTTGCAAGCATTGTGACTAATGAGTTAGTTGCGGGATGATGTGTTACGGAACGAGTAAAGAGACTTGCCGGTAACGAGATTGAACTAGGTATCGAGATACCGACGATCAAATCTCGGGCAAGTAACATACCGATGACAAAGGGAACAACGTATGTTGTTATGCGGTCTGACCGATAAAGATCTTCGTAGAATATGTGGGAGCCAATATGGGCATCCAGGTCCCGCTATTGGTTATTGACCGGAGACGTGTCTCAGTCATGTCTACGTAGTTCTCGAACCCGTAGGGTCCGCACGCTTAAAGTTACGATGACAGTTTTATTATGAGTTTATGTATGTTGATGTACCGAAGGAGTTCGGAGTCCCGGATGAGATCGGGGACATGACGAGGAGTCTCGAAATGGTCGAGACGTAAAGATCGATATATTGGACGACTATATTCGGACTTCGGAAAGGTTCCGAGTGATTCGGATATTTTTCGGAGTACCGGAGAGTTACGGGAATACGTATTGGGCCTTATTGGGCCATACGGGAAAGAAGGAAAAGGGCCTCAAGGGTGGCCGCACCCCTCCCCTTGGTCTGGTCCGAATTGGACTAGGGAAGGGGGGCGCCCCCTTCCTTCCTTCTCTTTTTCCCTTCCTCTTTTCCTATTCCATATGGGAGGTGGAATCCTACTAGGACTAGGGAGTCCTAGTAGGACTCCACACTTGGTGCGCCCCCTCCTAGGGCCGGCCTCCTCCTCCCTTGCTCCTTTATATACGGGGGCAAGGGGGCACCCCAGAGACACAACAATTGATCCTTGAGATCGCTTAGCCGTGTGCGGTGCCCCCTCCACCAAATTACACCTCGATAATACCGTTGCGGAGCTTAGGCGAAGCCCTGCGTCGGTGGAACATCATCATCGTCACCACGCCGTCGTGCTGACGAAACTCTCCCTCAACACTCGGCTGGATCGGAGTTCGAGGGACGTCATCGAGCTGAACGTGTGTAGAACTCGGAGGTGCCGTGCGTTCGGTACTTGATCGGTCGGATCGTGAAGACGTACGACTACATCAACCGCGTTGTGATAACGCTTCCGCTGTCGGTCTACGAGGGTACGTGGACAACACTCTCCCCTCTCGTTGCTATACATCACCATGATCTTGCGTGTGCGTAGGAATTTTTTTGAAATTACTACGTTCCCCAACAGCAAGTGCCTGGTCGCATGGGAGCGGGTGTGCATGCCGAAATACCTAGGAGGTCTTAGTGTGCTGAATCTTTACAAGCAAGGGATCGCGCTCCGTTTGCGTTGGGAATGGCTCAAGCGCACGGACGATCTCCGGCCATGGCAAGGGCTGAACCTGATGGCCGACAAACAGGTGGCCATGGCGTTCAACAGCTTGGTCAAATGGGAGCTTGGCAATGGGAGATGTGTGTTGTTTTGGAAGGACAGATGGATCAATGGAAGCTCCATCGCTGAGGTGGCTCCGATGATCAGAGCCATGATCAAGACACAGGTCGCCAATAGGAGAACAGTTAAGGATGCTCTACATCTTCATACTTGGACATCTGACATTGTTGGGGATATGAGCACGGATGCCCTGGTGCAATTCATCCGGCTTTGGGATCTGGTCATTGGTATGAGCCTGGTCCCTGACTCTGAAGACAAACCACTTTGGCAATTGAGCTCTAATGGTATCTACTCTGCACGCACCGCCTATAAAATGCTATGCGAGGGAGGCATCCGATTTCAATGCTCTTCGGCGATATGGAAATGTTGGGCGCCGCTGACCTGCAAGATATTCATATGGCTGGCGCTGCAATACCGCGTCGGGACATCCGATAGGAGGCAACGACATGGCCTTCAAGAACATAGCTCGCCATGTTTCCTTTGTGAGCAGGAAGAGGACACGGTGGATCACATCTTGCTGCAGTGCGTCTATGCTCGCCAAGTTTGGTTCATCTGTTTCAGGCGGCTAGGCATTGAGCTTTCTATACTTCCAACACAGCAAGATTGTTTGGAGGCGTGGTGGTCAGGCTCCAGGAAACACATCGTTAAGCCTCACCGTAAGGGATATGACGCGCTCGTCATCTTGATATGCTGGAATCTTTGGAAGCAAAGAAACGGCAGAGTGTTCTCGCACTCCAACAATGCCAATGAGTGGGGAGCCGCAGACATTATTGCTCGAGAACTAAGACTTTGGATAGCGGCTCGGAGGAGAGGAGTTCAACAGCTTGCCGAGTAGTTGCTTAGTGTGTGGAGTGGAGTGGAGTTTGGGTTTGCTCCCGCTGTGGGATTAGCCACCCGTTGTAATTCTTATAATTAATCCTCTGCCTTCTATAAAGTTAAGGTATGCAATTTGTGTACTCTCAAAAAAAAGATAGACATGATGATGGCTAAGATTAGCACTCGAATTGTCAAGGGCCTTCCTTCTTGACGAACCATTTCAATACTTAAGTTTATACGACAGATCTACTGATATTACTGTGGACGCACACACAAAAAAAACCTTCACCAACCTTCATCATTCAATAGCACAACCGTGGGTACATCGCAAGAAAATTCCACGAGCATAACCTTGCTCTAGCAGAGGAATGATTGGGTTTTACAATATCGTTCCAAGGCAATATGACAAATATATTCTTAACAAAGATGTGCAAGCGTGGAAGGATCTATACAACAGTTATGACGGTGATGCCGCATTTATTAACCGATCTGAAATGATATGCCACAATTGAGTTTTTATTTGTTTCTCTTCATTTTCCTTTTTCTTCTTCAAAATCCTACGTCCAAGTTGTAGTGTTTATTTATTTATTTCTAGACTCCAGTGCTTCTCGTATGTACTCTTCTAGCTGAATTATGTCCAGCCATCTTTGGAAATAAATAGCATGTTGATGTTGTTTAACAATAAAAACACATGAATCTTAACTATTAAAACATCTATGTCCATGAGTGTTAAACGGAGAAAAGATATAGCTTGAACAATCACTAAGTTTTGTAAGGATATAATATGTCCCATGGTGCGGGTCTCGAAGGCGAGCATGTGCGGTGGGTTTCATGGTAGTTCTTGAACTCACTCTTCCTTTTTTCCATCTCCTGTAATCTCGGTACAGTTGTATTTTCCGTTATGCAATTAATGAAAAGGGGTTAGCCTGATTCAAAAAAAAGGATATAGGACTGCTACCGTTCAAAATATCAAATACAAATCTCTATAAGTTACTTTTAATAGGATTACTGATTTCCAAGTTAGATAAGAAAATTTAAAGAGATGTGGTAGTAAGGGGTGCGGTAAAAAAACTTGCAAGAGGTGCATGGAGATGCACTTTTGTCTCTTGTATGTCATGGATGCTGGTCTCACCAAATCCTATTTGGCGCTTCAGGCGCTGGTTAGTAGTCCTTTTCATAGCGAGTGCCCCCACGTTGGGAATCAGTGCTGTTTAAGATGGGCTGGCCCATACCAGCTTTCCCTTTCATAGCGAGTGCCCCCACGTTGGATTGTTGAAGGATAGTGGTATCCCAACCCACCAGGGTTCATATCCTGATGCTTGCATTATTCCTGTAGATTTCCCGATGCGCGTTCAGTGAGAGAAGACATTGCCGTCGACTACGAGGCGTCTGTAGTGACTTCGTCAATCTCAAGATGATATGTCGGCTCGGTTTCTCAAAGGTGCTCATAAGGGTAGTGTTTGCGTGTGTATTCATAGGGATAAGTGTATACATGTATATATGAGCACCGACGTGTGTATTGTGTTCTAAAGAAAAGAAGCTTCCAAAAAGTTTTTTTGGTTTTTTGTTCAGTTTCAGCTCGTTCTTTACTCTTATTTTTTATTTTAAAATTTCAATAACATTTTTTAAATTCATGAACCTTTATTAAAGTCGTGAGCAATTTTCAAATATGTGAACTTTTTTCAATCATGAACTTTTTGGAAAATTACGAACAATTTTCATGTTTGTGAAAAATTCCAATGACTGAAATTTTTACAAATTCATGAACATTTTTCAATTTTTAAACTTTTTAAAGTTCATGTTTTTAAATTCACAATCCTATTTTCAAATTTGCAAAGTTTTTCCAAATTCATGAATTTTTTTAAAGGCGTGATTTTTTTCATATTTCATGAACTTTTTAAAACTCACGAAGCTTTTCCAATTCCATGATTTTTTAGAATTACCTTCTTTTAAATTTCTTGAACATTTTTCAAATTCATATTTTCTTTAAAAAATCTGTAAACTTTATTTGATTTCCTAATTTGTTTCAAAAGTTTCATAAAAACCAGACACTTTTTTTTTTCTGTGACAGCAACCAACAGCAGAAAATTTCTCGCAAAAAAAAAACCGAGCCCGCCAGAGCGAGCGAGTTTTTTCTTTTCTTTTCAGAAACATGAAGGAAATAAATACGAGTCAACTAGTTAACGAGCGCTCCTTCGGGAGCCTCGCAACGATCAGCGCCACTTGGCGCGCTCTCAGCCATTCGCCACGTGTCGCGCTCTGGACGCTCCCTCTAGATTTTGTTTTCTTTTATTTTTTCGTGCACGATTTCGGCTTTTTAAACGGTTTTTCCCGGTTTTTTCGACGTTTTGATTTCCCCCGGTCTTCCTTAGCTTTTCGACCAAATTTTTTTGAAATTTTTTACTTGAAAAAACGCGTTTTCATTTTTTGCGAAAAGTCATGGTTTTCTTCCTTGAGAGGCACGGTTGTGCTTTAACCAGAGTCACGGCCGTGCCTTTCGGAAGCAAAAAAAAACGCGTTTTCTGTTTTTTTTCTTTCGCGAGAGTCACGGTTTTACTTCCGCGAGAGGCACGGTTGTGCTTTCGCGAGAGTCACGGCCGTGCCTCTCGAAAAGGGAAAAACAAAAAGCGTTTTCTGTTTTTTTCT
>NC_057805.1:293671615-293679726 GCF_018294505.1 Triticum aestivum | reverse complement strand
GAGAGGCACGGGTGTGCTTTCGCGAGAGTCACGGCCGTGCCTATCGGAAAGGAAAAAAATACATGTTTTTTCTTTTTTTTTTCTTTCGCGAGAGTCACGGTTTTGTTTTCGCGAGAGTCACGGGCGTGCCTCTTTCGGAAAGGGAAAAACGTGTTTTCCGTTTTTTTCCTTCCACGAGAGTCACGGTTTTGCTTCCACGAGAGGCATGGTTGTGATTTCGCGAGAGGCACGAGCATGCCTCTTTCGGAAAGGGAAAAACCGTGCTCCCGGTTTGGTTTTTTCGTCTGTTTTTTTTCATGAAAAAAGTTCGTCAAAACCTATCAACATGGGATCTAGTTTTGAAGATATCGACGCGAGGAATCCAATGGTGAAAACGGGTTATGATTTGGACGCACGGTTTAAGAGATAAAACATTTTGAATAAACGAACCTATGAAAAAAGGAAAAACTCCCAGGTTGCGACAAGTGGCACGCTATATGTGCGCCACTTGTCATAACGTGGGAAGGTGAAGTATTCTTTGCAACGAGTACTTCTTAATTAGTGATTTCAAATAAATACACGAACGAAACAACGAGCGAGTGAGTGAAGCAATTCCTTTTTGTTATTTGATTATGAATTTCATGAACTTTTAAAAAATCCTGAACAATTTTAAAATTTGAAGACATTTTCCCTTTTTTATCCAAACACAAAAAGTTTTTCAAATTCATGATTTTCTTCATATTCGTGAACATTTTTTCAAATCCATGAACACATTTTTTAAAATTCACACACCTCTTTAAAATTCATAAAATTTTCAAATACTGTAACGTTTTAAGCCCATGAACATTTTATAAGAAAAATCATGTTTTTTTATAGTTTTGATAACTGTTTCCAAATTCATGACATTTGAAATAATCCATGAATATTATTCAATTTCATGAACATTTTATAGTTGTTTCAAGATCGCAACTGATTTTAAAATCATGATTTTTTTTTTCAAGTCATGGTTTTCTTAAACTTATAAAGTTTCTAAAAGTACATGAACTTTTTCCAATTCATTGAACATTGTTTCACAAGTCAATGGTGAAATGTTTAGCGGGTCAGCGGTCGGTTGGGGCAAGTGCTATTTAGCGCTCATAGCGTCAGATGTGGCCAAACAACACCCTCAAGCCGTAACCCTTCTGGAGTTGACGTGTCAATTGGGGTATGCAGGGTCTGCTCTGCTTCCAGATCCATTCTAGCTATCTGTTCCCGAATGAGATCTGCGGCACCATCACGAGCTCCACTACCGACACGGGCTTCACTGCCACCGCGGCCAACATCACACCCATCGTTGGTGTTGTGGTTATTCTATGCATCACCATCTCTCTCAGCAGAGGATCAGCCGTGTTTCTTGCTGGCGGATCGGCCAGGAATACCTCCGCTACAGAAGCAAGGCTCCCACAACTCTCTTCGTCATAAAAAATATGAGCAAATAAATCATGGACAAATTCCGAAGACTGGATCATAGCTACATGTTGCATAGTTGCCCGACACGTAGACCGATAATGAGGATGCGACTTGCCGGAGTGCTTCTTTCGGCGACGTCGTGTGGCAAACTGTCCATCAGCGCTAAATGTAACCGACTCCTGAAGGATCAGCACAGTCGTTGGCGCGGTAGTGCATACAACCGCGAGCATGCAAAGCGTCAGCGTTCAACGGGGCATCAGGATACCACGCCGAGTCGTCAGCGGTGAAAATGATCAAAAAAAAAAGGACGACACTCCCCGGGATCATCTCAACACTGGAAAACTAAAGAAGAAACCACCTGCGACATGGATTGCAAGATGCGCAGCCCCACAATGGGAGCCAACTGTCGTGGTGTGAAATCCGACAGTAAGAGAGGGGAGGTTACGAGGCTTGATTCAGCGAAGCGCAACAGGGTGACACAAGGGTATATTACTCAGGCCCCTCTGGATGGAGGTAAAAGCCCTAGTCGTGTTCTCCGAAGAGATTGTTCTTTGCGTATAGTTTTGTTGTTACATATGGCTCTAAACCGGTAACCAGGTGCCACGGGGTGCTTATATAGAGCTTGCTACCCCTGGACTTCTTGTACGTTACTGGTTAATTGAAGAGGGAATTATTACACGTCCACTACCAGAGGTAACAAACGGTCTAAAAGCGGAAAAGACATGATATGCCATATTTCGTCACTTGGAGTTATACGAAAAACTGTATGTTTTCGATTTAGTCCGCCTTTTTTGTGGAATGGGACCATCAACATGGAAGCAAACTTCGGCATACCAACGACGTGGGACGAACCATAGTTAATCCGATTTGGTGTAAGATATGGAAATTATCTTGTCCGGCAAAGGTTAAAAAAATTATTTCGTGTATGCTACCTGGCACACTCACGTGTCGTGTTACGCTTGCCAATAGACATATGAATATCTCGTCCACCTGTCTTACTTGCTCCTCTGGTCAAGAAGGTATGAAGCATATGTTATTCCTCTTCAATAGGGCAAGGGAGTTTGGAGAAAGCTGGGTGAAAGATCGTGGATGTCGCCTAGAGGGGGGTGAATAGGCGCTTTAAAATAATTATGGTTTAGGGTTGAACAAATGCGGAATAAAATTAGCGTTTAATTTCTCAAGCAGAAAACCTAAAACAACTAGCCTCACCTATGTGCACCAACAACTTATACTAAGCAAGATATACAACATGAAACACTATGGCTATCATAAAGTAAAGTGCATAAGTAAAGGGGTCGGGTAAGAGATAACCGAGGCACGCGGAGGAACGATGTATCCCGAAGTTCACATCCTTGCGGGTGCTAATCTCCGTTTGGAGCGTGTGGAGGTACAATGCTCCCAAGAAGCCACTAGGGCCACCGTAATCTCCTTGCGCCCTTGCACAATGCAAGATGCCGTGATTCCACTAAGGGACCCTTGAGGGCGGTCACCGAACCCGTACAAATGGCAACCCTTTGGGCGGTCACTGGTACCCGTACATTTTGGCAACCCTTGGGGGCGGTCACCGAAACCTGTACAAATTGCCCGGGACAATCTCCACAACCTAATTGGAGACCCTGGCGCTTGCCCGGAGCTTTACACCACAATGATTGAGCTCCGAAGCACCACCAACCATCTAGGGCGCCCAAGCACCCAAGAGGAACAAGCTCTAGGGTACCAAGCACCGAAGAGTAATAAGCTTCTTAACTTTCACCTCCACATATCACCATGGAGAACTCAAAACTGATGCACCAAATGCAATGGCAAGGGCACACAGAGTGTCCAAGTCCTTCTTTCCCAAATCCCACCACAAAAACTAATGCCATGGAGGAAAATGAGAGGAAAAACAAAAAAAGAACACGAAGAACTCCAAGATCTAGATCCAAAAGGTTCCCCTCACATAGAGGAGAAAGTGATTGGTGGAAACGTAGATCTATATCCCCTCTCTCTTTTCCCTCAAGAACTCTCAAGAATCATCAGAGGGACTTAGGGATAGCAAGCTCGAAGAAGGTCAATAATAGGGGAAGATCACGAGCTCGAAAGATAAGAACCATTAGGGAAGAAGACCCCCTTTTATAGGCCTCCCCAAATTCAACCGTCATGTGCACTGGATGCATACAAGCGGTACTACCGCTCTAGGGAGCGGTACTACCGCTCTAGGGAGCGGTCCTACCACTAGGGCGGAAGTGCCCGGAGTATAGTGCACAGAAGAATCATCCCGAGGTGGCAGTGCCGCCGGAGCGGTACTACCACTCGCCCTAGCGGTACTACTGCTGAGGTAGCGGAATACATGGGAGAAGCGGTAGTACCGTCCCTTACAGCCGCCCAACAACCATGGAGAGGAAAACGAGTCCAGAGGCAATAAAATAGGTGGAAGTAGCGAGTAGTATGATACGTCTCCATCATATCTACTTTTCCAAACTCTTTTGCCCTTGTTTTGGACTCCAATTTGCATGATTTGAATGGAACTAACTCGGACTGACGTTGTTTTCAGCAGAATTGCCATGGTGTTATTTTTGTGCAGAAATAAAAGTTCTCGGAATGACCTGAAACTTCACGAAGATTATTTAATAAAAAATATTGGCGAAAGAATCAACTAGAGGGGACCCACCACCTGTCCACAAGGGTGGGGACGCGCCCTACCCCTAGGTGCGCCCCCTGTCTTGTGGGTCCCACGAAGCTCCACCGACCTCAACTCCAACTCCATATATTCACGTTCGGGGAGAAAAAAAATCAGAGAGAAGGATTCATCGCGTTTTATTATACAGAGCCCCCACCACCTCCTATTCTTCCTCGGGAAGGTAGATCTGGAGTCCGTTTTGGGCTCCGGAGAGGGGAAATCGTCGCCATCGTCATCATCCTCCATCACCAATTTCATGATGCTCACCGCCGTGCATGGGTAATTCCATCGTAGGCTTGCTGGACGATGATGGATTGGATGAGATTTACCATGTAATCGAGTTAGTTGTGTTAGGGTTTGATCCCTAGTATCCATTATGTTCTAAGATTGATGTTGCTATGACTTTGCTATGCCTAATGCTTGTCACTAGGGCCCGAGTGCCATGATTTCATATCTGAACCTATTATGTTTTCATGAATATATTTGTGTTCTTGATCCTATCTTGCAAGTTATAGTCGCCTACTACATGTTATGATCCGGCAACCCCAGAGTGACAATAGTCAGGACACTTCCCGTGATGACCGTAGTTTGAGGAGTTCATGTGTTCACTAAGTGCTAATGCTTTGGTCCGTTTCTCTATTAAAAGGAAGCCTTAATATCCCTTAGTTTCCATTAGGACCCTGTAACGCCCACGATGCGGCTATATCTCCCACGTGTCGAGGCACGACTTAGAGGCATAACCGCATTGTAGGTATTGTCGCAAGAAGGGTCATCTTCACACAATCCCATGTAATGAACAAGAATGGGATAACGAGAGTTGGCTTACAATCGCCACTTCACACAATACATAAATTAATTCATACATCATCCAAAATCCACACATAGACCGACTACGGTCAAATCCAAATGAAAATAAGATAACCCCAAATGCTAGATCCCCGATCGTCCCAACTGGGCTCCACTACTGATCATCAGGAAAAGAAACATAGTAACGACCACGTTCCTCATCGAACTCCCACTTGAGCTCGGTTGCGTCACCTGCACTGGCATCGTCGGCACCTGCAACTGTTTTGGTAGAATCTGTGAGTCACGAGGACTCAGCAATCTCACACCCGCGAGATCAAGACTATTTAATCTTATAGGAAAGGATGGTGTAATGAGGTGGAGCTGCAGCAAGCACTAAGCATATGGTGGCTAACATACGCAAATGTGAGCGAGAAGAGAAGCAACACAACGGTCGCGAAGCTAGAAATGATCAAGAAGTGATCCCGAAACTACTTACGTTCATGCATAACTCAAACCGTGTTCACTTCCCGGACTCCGCCGAGAAGAGACCATCACGGCTACACACACGGTTGATGTATTTTAATTAAGTCAAGTGTCAAGTTCTCTACAACCGGACATTAACAAATTCCCATCTGCCTCATAACCGCGGGCACGGCTTTCGAAAGATAATACCCTGCAGGGGTGTCCCAACTTAGCCCATTATAAGCTCTCACGATCAATGAAGGATAAACCTTTTCCCGGGAAGACCCGATTAGTCTCGGAATCCCGGTTTACAAGACATTTCGACAATGGTAAAACAAGACCAGCAAAGCCGCCCGATGTGCCGACAAATCCCGATAGGAGCTGCACATATCTCGTTCTCAGGGCATAACGGATG
The DNA here is from genome assembly GCF_018294505.1 of Triticum aestivum. Classification (NCBI taxonomy): domain Eukaryota; kingdom Viridiplantae; phylum Streptophyta; class Magnoliopsida; order Poales; family Poaceae; genus Triticum; species Triticum aestivum. The sequence goes on along the minus strand of NC_057805.1, from coordinate 293,673,976 downwards.
AGACATCCTACGAGTAAAACCAGGCCTCAAGTTTCCCCGAGGTGGCCCCGCATTCTACTCGTTTCGGACCAACAATCGAAGGAGCACTGGCTCGGGGGGTTAAAATAAAGATGACCCTCGGGCTCGCGAAAACCCAAGGGAAAAAGGCTTAGGTAGGCAAATGGTAAAACCAAGGTTGGGCCTTGTTGGAGGAGTTTTATTCAAGGCGAACTGTCAAGAGGGTCCCATAAATCACCCAACCGCGTAAGGAACGCAAACTCAAGGAACATAATACCGGTATGACGGGAACTAGGGCGGCAAGAGTGGAACAAAACACCAGGCATAAGGCCGAGCCTTCCACCCTTTACCAAATATATATATGCATTAATTAAATAAGAGATATTGTGATATTCCAAAATATCCATGTTCCAACATGGAACCAACTTCAACTTCACCTACAACTAGCAACGCTATAAGAAGGGCTGAGCAAAAGCGGTAACTTAGCCAAACAACGGTTTGCTAGGAAAGGATGTGTAGAGGCTTGACATGGCAATATGGGAGGCATGATATTGCAAGTGGTAGGTAGCGCAGCATGGCAATAGAGCAAACAACTAGCAAAGCAAAGATAGAAGTGATTTCGAGGGTATGGTCATCTTGCCTGCAAGGTTCTCAGAGTTGTCGAAAGCTTGATCCTCGTAAGCGTACTCAACAGGTTCCTCGTTCACGAACTCGTCTCCCGGCTCTACCCATAGCAAGAACACAAGCAACGGAACCACAATCAATCACGGGAAATGCACAAACAACATGATGCAAAACATGCATGATATGCGAGATGTGGTATGCGATGCATATGGGTGCTCCGGAAGAAAAAGAATGAACAAGACAGTAACTTGGCAAACCAAGTATGCCACTGGAAAGAGGAGATGATTTCGGTCGAAACCGATATAAAGATCACCGGAAACGGATGCACGGTTTGCAAATGGCAAGCAAAACAAGAATGACACGATTATGTGGTTAACAGCATGATAGCACTTAGAATACATCAAGTAGCTATGCTACAGCACCCCAACATAGCAACAAAGCACATGGCAGTAATCTACAGGAGATGTTTGACAAAAGATGAACACTGAGCTACGGCTAGATCACACCATAACAGGTTCAACCAAGCATGGCAAAAGTGCAAAAGATATCAGGTTCACAGACTGAAATTACTGGACATGGCATAAACAGCATCAGGTAGCAATGTTCAGAGCAAGCAATCAACATGCTACAGGAACTTAACATAGCACAACAAGGCATGGCATGAATCCACTAAAATCATAGGACAAAAGTCCCTTACTGACCGTGAGCCAAAAGGATCAGAAGATATGATGGCACCCATGTAAACAGAACACAGAACATGACATTAACAGAAATTATGAGGGCATCTTGGTAAGCTTGATTCACTCATTACAAAGCAATGCATGACAAAACAAGCATACCTATAGGAAGATGGCATGTTTATGAAGGTAACCATGGCAAGAGCAACTTCATAGCATGTATGGATCAACTACAACAACCTTGACAAAATTGAATATCATGTTAACATTCTGCCAGGAATATTTTATAGCAAAAGTAGAGCAAGATTAAGACATGCTAGGGCACTCCATAACTGCAAACAGGGGCATGGATGGATAGAGCACAACTATATCTACAAAACATCCTTACTGAACATACTCAAAATAAGCATGGATCTCACTGTAGCCACATGGATACGTAGCAACAAAATAACAGCAGATAAAAGACAGCAAAATTGCAAGTCCCTGAAAACAGAAGCATCACGAAGCCTAGTTTGCATGCTTGTGCTAGTCATCACATAGATCACAAAAATACATGGCATACACCTCCGTAAAGATGGCATGGCATAGATCAAAACACCTGTAGAGCTCATACTCATAAGATGCACACATCAATTGCAACAAAAATAACAAATCACCAAGTTCTGATAAGTAACAACAGTAAACATCATCTAGCACTCTTGCACCAGAGATTTGGGCATCAAGATGGACTCAAACGAGCATGGCGCAATGGAACAAAATGAAGAGCATCTCGTGATGAACATTTCGACATATTACACACACAAAACGAAGCAGTATGCACGGAGTTTTGGTTCGTCAAATATGCAACGTAATGCAATATTCCTGGACTTAGAAATCGAGGGGGGGAAAAGTCAACCTTCGGGTCCGCCAGATCTAGGGTTCGTCGCTCGCCGGAGACGGCGCTGGTCGCCGGAGTCGGAGGGGAGAGGGAGGAGATGGCCGGCCGGAGCTCGGGGTCGGGGTAGGCGCGGTCGAGGGAGGTCGGGCGCGGTCGCCGGCGAGGCGGCGCGGGGTCCTGCGAGGG